>NC_081413.1:715631444-715690815 GCF_030272615.1 Cryptomeria japonica | reverse complement strand
GACTTTACACTGGTGGCTGACGACTTTTTTTGTAGCCAAAATTGATAAAACAAAAAGGGTTTTTTAAGGACGTTCCCAGCTTTCCAACAATATAAGGCTTGTCTTATTTCGACTTTAGTAAATAATTATTATTTATTTTCTAATTGAATTCTGACAATAGTCCTGATTGATATACTGATTGAAAAACACTCATAAATTTCAAACGGTATAACATTTTTTGAAACCGAAACATGTGTCACATCCTATGCTTCATCTACTATAGGGAAAAATTAAAAAAAATTAAATTTCATTAGGTTTTGACAAAGTTAAGGTGGTCAGATGTAGGAGTTTCTGAATTTCTGAAAAGCTGTAGTAAAAAAAAAATAAAATTATTTAATCCATAAAAAATTAAAAAAATAAATGTGTCACATCCGAACATGAGTCTAATACTTATATTATAAATATTATAAAAAAATATTAAGATTTGATTTGATTGTGATTAGGGTGGTCAGACATACGTCTACTTCTTATTTTTTTCCTGAAATTTTAGTACCACTGCATTGAAATTTGAAATTTTCATCAAATAGGTTGTTTTTTTTTCCAGAAAACAACTAGTAGCTTAGAAACTACATTCAATTTTCTATATATTCTCTTGTTACATATTTTAAAAATAATGTTCACAACTTATTCAAATTTTCATGTCAAGTTGCATAACTCTAATTTTTCTGAAATTTCATTGCCACTTAAGGGCCTGTTTTGGCACACCATGATCCTACACATACCCTTACATAGATCCAAACATACTGGAAGTGTCCAATAGATAGTCTCTTCTGTCAGTAACACTAGATCTTCTACCGGTAACCAAAAACTGTTTGTCGGTAACCATCCATAACAACTAGTGTCAGTAACCAACCATAACAGCTAGTGTTTGTAACCAACCATAACAGCTAGTATTGACATCAATGACAAAACATCAATGCAACACATAATCAATTCATCTATAATTCCAACAATCTCCTCCTTTGGCATTGATGGCAACACTAGATGTGAAACATCTAAGTACCAAGAAATGCCAAACAAGTCTCCCCCTATGGAAGACAACCAATAATCTCCCTAATTCCCTGTGTGAATGATATCTTTGTAAAGTTTTGAATATATCTCTCCCCCTAATGTATACAACTCCCTTTTTATTTTTCACATCAATATCTCTCCCCCTTTGACATCAATGTCAGAACTATGACAAAAATATCAAAACAATAATGTAAACCTTTGAATATCAAAGTTAACTACTCCCCCTGAGTAGTAGCACCACTCATCAGTGCTAGAATGAATAATATCTTTGATAATGCATGCCAAACTGATGACAAACTGCAACAATCAAGTCTCTGATGGAGGGGCAGAAATCCCTAACCTATCTCTCAAATACTCAAATAATTCCTTAGATAGCAGTTTAGTGAATATATCTACAATATGTTCTTTAGTGTTCACATAAACCAATTTGACTTCCTTTCCTTCTACCTTGTCCTTCAGAAAGTTATACTATATTGATATATGCTTAGTCTTAGAGTGAAATATTGGATTTTTAGACATATCAATAGCTATAGAGTTATCACAATAGATTACTACTGGTTCATTACAATTTACCCTGATATCCTTCAACATTTGCTTCATCCACAAAACTTGAGTGCAATTATTTGTTGCTGCAACATGCTCAGCTTCTGCAGTAGATATAGAAATGCATGATTGTTTTTTGCTGATCCATGAAACTAGTTTCTTTCCAAGAAAGAAAGCTCCACCAGAAGTGCTCTTTCTGTCATTAGTGTCTGCTGCCCAATCTAAGTTAGTATATGCATATAAAGTGAAATTATCATTTTTAGAATACCATAATCCATATTCTGTTGTTCCTTGCAAATACCGAAATATCCTCTTTACTGCACATTCATGATTTTCTTTAGGATTACTTTGATACCTTGACACAATACTTACTGCATTCATAATATCTAGTCTAGTTTGAGTTAGATATAACATACCACCAATCATAGACCTATACCTTGTCAGATTTACCGGTGTAGAAGTATCCTTGATAGATAATTTCTCACTTGTCACCATAGGAGTACTTACCGGTTTGGAATTATCCATACTAAAATTCTTCAACAATTCCCTTAGATACTTAGTTTGACAGATAAAAATGCCTTTGTCAGTTTGAGTAATCTGCAAACCTAAGAAAAATTTCATCACACCAATCATGTACATTTCAAATTCATTCTTCATATTGTTAGCAAATTCCATGCACAATTTATATTCTCCTCCAAAAATGATATCATCAACAAATACTTCAATAATCAGAATATCATTATCAGCGATCTTATAATATAAGTTACTATCAACATTGCCTTTTGTAAAACCAAGCTTCAAAAGATATTTATCCAACTTTGCATACCAAGCTCTACGAGCTTGTTTCAAACGATATAAAGCTTTCTTCAATCTGCAAACCATATCTTTATCATCTATCAGTGAAAATTCATCAGGCTGCTCAATGTATACTTCTTCCTCAAGTTCACCATTCAAAAATGCACATTTAACATCCATTTGATAAACCTTATAGTTCTTATAAGCTGCATAGGCAAGAAATAGTCTAACAGCTTCAATTCTAGCTATAGGTGCAAATGTCTCACCATAATCAATTCCTTCCATTTGAGAATATCCTTTACAAACCAATCTAGGCTTGTTTCTTACAACTTGACCATCCTCATTCAGTTTATTCCTAAAAACCCATTTAGTTCCAATAACATTCTTATTTTTAGGCTAGGGAACTAAAGTCCAAGTTTCATTCTTCTCTATCTAATCTAATTCATCTTCCATATCCTTTAACCAATGTTTATCCTTACAAGATTCAATAACAGTTGCCAGTCCAACTTGAGAAATAAGACATACCTCTTCATTTGCCAGTTTTCTTCTAGTCATAACTCCCTTGTTCCTATCTACAATGATTTGATTTTCAGAATGATTTAATCTTACATACCTTGGTGTCTTCTGAACTTCAGGTTCACTACTTTGATCATTAGTCACAGTTAAATTTTCTGATTGTGCCAGTGTAACTATCTCAACTTCCTGTATCGGTTGAGGCATTGTTGGTTCAGTTATGATCATTTCCACTGCTGATTCCCTATCATATGATATAGAATGATTTTTGTATTGCTCATCCACTTTCACATTAGCACTTTCCACAATTTTCTGCAATCTTTTGTTATAACATCTATATGGTTTGATTTGAATTGAGTAACCAAGAAATATCCCTTCATCACATCTAGGATCAAAATTTCTAATTGATTCATCTCTTTTGATATAGCATTTACTTAAAAATATTCTGAAATACTAAACAGTAGGTGTATGTCCAAACCATAGTTCATAAGGGGTCTTACCTGTTTCACCTTTTATGTGAACTTTGTTGAATGTGTAGACTGTTATACTCACTGCTTCTCTCTAGTAGATATGAGGTAATTTGGCTTTTTCAATCTAGTTTCAGTTTCAACCTTTGCTTTTAAGATCTTGAATTTCTCAAAAGCTTCAGACTTCTCCCATAGAAAAGTCACCCACATCATTCTAGAATAGTTATCAATAATCAACATGAAATACCTATCACCTTGAATGCTTCTAGTCCTTGAAGGACCACATAAGTAAGTGTGAATCAAATCAAGTACATCATTAGGTTTATCATGTATGCTCTTAAATGAAGTTCTAACTTGCTTTCCCAATTGACATTCCTTACATACTGAATTATGAGGCTTCATAATCTTAGGTATATCTCTACCTACCTTAGTTGAACTGATCTTAACAATACAATCAAAATTAATATGATACAACCTCTTATGGCATAACCAACTCTCATCAAAATGAGAAATCAAACATGTCTTATTACCAGTGTTCAAGTGAAAGATATTAGCTCCAGTTTTAGTACCGGTTGCAATCTCCAAACCAGTCTTGTTAATGATTTTGTATTTTCTATCTTTAAATTGAAGTTGGAAACCCTTGTCCACCAATTGACCAACACTCAAAAGATTATGCTTTAAACGTTCTACATAATAGACATTATCAGTGTTATGCTTGCCATCCAAAGAAATAATACCTCTACCTTTGATCATACATGCTTTGTCATCTCTAAATCTGACTTGACCGCCATTGTATTCTTGCAAGGATAGAAATTTCCCTTTATCTCCATTCATATGATGTGAGCATCCACTATCAATTACCCATTCATCCTTATCTTCAACTTTTGCTGCCAGGGCCTTTTCTTCATTCTTGATAGCCAATTCCGGTTCATCTTCCTTTAATGCATAGAACACCCATTCCTTTCCATTGCTGGATCCACTAGGAGAGTTTTCTGTTGGTTCATCCCCAGAGTCATCAGTTACTCCTTCCTCATCTACTATGTAGCATTGTTTACTTTTCTTGAATCTATATATGTTCTGGTTAGGCTTAAAGGATTTCATAACTCTTTCCTCAAACCTTGCATTCCTTTCAGGACATCTAGATGCAAAATGAAAAATCTTATTACATGCAAAACATTTAAAAGGTGCTTTTCCTTCATACTTACTTCATGTAGGTCCTTTAGGTACTCTTCTAGTAAATAAGGCTTGAAGTTTCTCAAGTTCTTCATCTTCTTTCCTCATGTCTTCCAATTCTTTTGTATATAGAACTTTCCAATCACTTTTGCCAGTAGATGATGATAATGATGATGATGATGATGATGATGATGATGCATGAAAAGAAGGTTCAGACTTTACAGCTCTAGAAGATCCAAAATCTTCAAGCTCAAAAGTAGATAATTTCCCAATCAGAATGTCTCTGTTAACTGAAGTGTTTGTCATTGTTCTCAACTCATTAATTGCAGTTGCCTTCATCTTGTAAGCCGGTGGAAGGGCTCTCAAGACTTTGGAAACTATTTTATCTTCACTAAGAAATCCTCCACAATATTAAATTACCATAACAATCTCATTTACTCTTTCCATAAACACAACAATTCTTTCATTATCTTCCATTTTGAAGTTTTCATATCTTACCCGGTAACCATCAATTTTAGCAATTTTGACAGTAGGATCACCTTCTTTCAGAGTTTGCAATTTGTCCCACATAACCTTTGCCGATGATTTATCAGTCAACTCCATGATCTGCTGATCAATAAGTGCACACAAGAGGGCTTCTCTAGCTCTGCAATCATTATCAATATTCTTATCCAAGTCTACAGGAGCAGGATTGCTAGATGCCAGATCATAAGGTGTGTATCCTTTCTCTGGGATCTCCCAAATATCCTTGCCAAGACATCTAAGATGAGTCTCCATTTGAATCATTCATATCCCATAATTTGTTCCATCCAGCTTAGGGATTTCTCTTCTTAAAATTGTTGCTGGTGGATTAGAAGTGTTAGTTGCCATAAGATCTACCTCAAGCGGTTAAGCTTCTGCAAAAGAGGACCAATGCTCTAATACCAATTGTTTAGATAACCAGTGAACAACTGAGAGGTGGGGGCATGAATCAATTGTTAGCTTATTATAACATTTAATCCAGAATACAACCTTAAACTGGAGCACATAAACATTCAAATACTGGTGAAGCAGAAATAGATGCCGATAGATACAGATAACGGTAATGATGTAACTTAACAATAAAATAGATAATCAATGCAAAGCATCCATACCACATAACACCATGATTTGTACGTGGAAAACTAAGTAAGGGAAAAACCATGGTGGGAAGCCTAACCATGGTCAGATGATACTTATGCAGAAAGTATGTGATACAATGAAGGGCCTACACATGCAGGAAGGCACACTGCCTAGAGCATACTACTCATTACAAAAGAGTCTCACTGACTATAGAGAGGCTACAACCATCTCAAGATAAATGGACAACAATCCAGAATAATGAACTGCCAGAGATAGCATCTACCATTCTTGATTATAGTCCTAGTTAAGCTCAATACCAGAGGCCTTTGACCTCTTCCTTAATCCCAATTCGATCACCTATGATCGACCTGATCCTTCACATATGATATTACAATTCATGACCACAATACACTATCTATAATGAGATCTTACCTTCATTTATAGCAACCCTAAGACCTAAACCAATTAGGTCAGCCACCTAAAAGATATTACAATAAATCCATATTACAATAATATGCCATGTCGTCTTGAGACCAAAACAACAATAACAAATGGGTGAACTCACAAAGCTGGTTCCCACTTTTGCCAACGAAGGAAATTGGCGAAAGTGGAAAATTTTGTTTACGGGGGGTTCGAGCGAAGTGGGGGTGTTCGAACGGAATACCCTTTGGGGTTCGAGCGAAGACCCCACTTCGCTCGAACCCCATCTTTCGAGCGAAGCACCTTTAATGCCCGTTTATGTCATTTTTTAATTATAGCGCGGGGGTTCGATTGAACCCCCCTTCATTCGAACCCCCCTAAAAATGGGTGGTTCGCTCGAACCCCCCTTCATTCGAACCCCTTTTTTAACACTTCTCTGAAGATTTCTACATTTTTTTACATATTTTTGGCCTTGAAACCTCTGGTTGAAGGCTCAAATGGAATGATCTTGACAACCCAAAATGTAGTATTATAGTCGTCGAAGCAAGCTTTCCAATGAATATAATTTTATTACATATAGGATTTATTATGAACTTGTTTTTTTAATTTTATCAAATATAGGTTTTTCACCGAACATGAACTTCTCTGTTCAATGCATTGGAAAAAATAGGAAACTAATTCAAAAAAATTCTGAAAAATATCTAAGCCCTAGATATTGATGTCTTCTTTCTAACAAAAAAAATAAAATTGAATTTCGATATATATAGAATAAGTTATGTGTTCAAACGTAAACCTATGTCTGAATTATGACTAGTCGGACTTCAAAACTTAATAAAATGAAAAATATTGAACATATCACTATCAAACCAATTGCAAGCCCTGGATATTGATGTTACAAACCAAAACTTGAAAGAATTGAGTTTTTATCATTTATAGAAAAAAAGTTATGCGTTTCGGGAGGCACATCACTCTTAAAAAATGTAGTTTGTTGAAAAAAACTACTTTTCGAGGGAGATGGAAATTTTTTAAAAAAATCCTTCAAAAAAATTTGAAAAAAATATATATAGAATCTACAGACAAAATTCTACAGATCACTAATTTACATCATCTTCAAATTCTTAATAGTTTAAAATTTATAGTTGTCGGAAGTTGAAGATTATTTTAAAATTGTTCATCTCAGTGTCAAAAGTGGCAAAAAAGTGGGAACCATTATTGTGAGTTCACCCAGATCCATAAATCATCCCAAAACATCTCGGTAATGTGTGGAGTACATGTTAACATGATATCGGTCCGTAACCTAGATAGGCATCAGACCTATTTTGGGTCCACCACTCCAAAGCAATGTCTTCAAGAAGTTGAAGCACGATCAAAGAACATCTTCAGCATCCTGAAATCCATCTAGAAGCCACACCAACATCACTTATGCATCCTATCACGATTCCTTAGTGAAAGCTCTGCTGGCAAAGCCTTAAACCAATGCCAGTAGGGGTTTACAAGAGTGTATGATAACATCCAATTACCAAGCCAATACGAACTAACAAAAATATACTCCAGAAGCACGTATCACATGTAACCAATCACATTCCATAGATCAAAACATACCGGAAGTATCCAACAGATAGTCTCTTCTACCCGTAACACTAGATCTTTTACCAGTAATCAAAACCTGTCTGTCGGTAACCATCCATAACAGCTAGTGTTGGTAACCAACCATAGCAGCAATCAACCATAGTAGCTAGTGTTGACACCAATGACAAAACATCAATGCAACACATAATCAATTCATCCATAATGCCAGCACTTGGGACCTACCATGACCGTCAAGGTGATGCTGCCCAATGGGCTGATAGAGAATCCATGGTGGGTCTGCAAGGTAGTGCGACACTCGTCATAGACCGGCCTATGCCATCTATTCACAAAGAGTGTCTCCTCTGTGATGACATCGACTTTGCTGGAGGGGTCAACCATCACACCGGTGACAGTTTGACCATTCAATAGAGCATGGATATAGAGAGGAGCAGGCTCTCCACATTATAGGGCATCGAGTAGTGTAAATGAGATAAGAATGTCAAACACCTTCCCCTTCTTGGTAGGGGAGAGACGATAGGGGTGATGGTCACCATATTGACATATGGACCATTATCCAAGGTCGGATCAGATGTAGAAATCACATTTGTCGAGTGCGGAGGAAACGAGTTGGTATAGATTTTCAAGTCACTGTTGGTTTTATTCATGGACTTGTTCGACTTGTGTTTCCTTGTGTCAACATTGATAGCCCCACTATCAATGTGGTCTTGGACAATGTGTCTAAGATGATAACAACTCTCAATGTCATGACGAGACACACTATGGTAATGACAATAATTCAACACATCGAATCAGCGAGGGTAGGGTCGACTATCTAACAGAGGTCTCGGCCCAGGTAGGGTGATCAGGTTGTCTCACAACAACTGTTGCATGATACTCACATAAGAATCGTTCAATTTTGTGAAGACTCAGTTTTGCAAAGATTGTGAGGTAGTTATCGGAGGAGTAGCCGCTATATTAGCCACAACTTTATTCCTCTGAGACCCATCTAAGGATGTGCCATAAAAAGTCCCAACACGAGGGTTCAAAGAAGAGTCTCTGAACTACGTGACGGTGTGCTAATAATCGGTCAAGGTAGAGCACATGCTAGAAAAGTTCTGGTAATGATTTAGGAACAACTTCTACCTCAATGTCGGCTATAGGTTGCCTATGAACATACATTGCAAGTCATTATCCGGCAAGGCAAAGGGGATCTTAGTTGAGATCGCTTGATATCGTGAGATAAAACTCGTCACCTTCTCATTTGGTTTCTGCTTATAATGAACAAGGTTGGATATAGTGACCTTGCTGCCCATGTTAGCCTAAAACCTCTCGAGAAAGAGATCCATTAGCTAGTCAAAGGTGCGTATGGAGTGGTTAGGCAAAGAATTGTACCACTCCAATGCAGTCCCTTTGAGGGAACAAGCAAACAACTTAAGGAGAACAAAGTCCAGATTGTGATAGTGACTAAACATGGTCATAAATGAATCGATGTGAGTGTCTGGGTCACTGTCTCCACTAAACCTATCAAACTTCAACAACTTGGCAGTCGTTGGAAGGATGGTATCCAAGATAGTGATGTCTAAATGGCTCTTCCTATAGTATGCGGGTGCATATGATTGGCCGAAAGTAGAAGCTAGAGAAGTGAGTTGCAATTGAAGTTGGCCCATGTTTTGCAGTATAGTATTTAGAACGGGGTTCATAGGAAGAGGAGGATGTGGTGGAGCTGCACCACCTTCCCTAGTAGACGACATGTCGGCTAACGTGGCACTGGCAGAGACAATTACAATACGGGTAGCAACGAAAATAGAAGTTGAGTCACTAGCCATACCCGTGTAACCTAAAGGAACAAAGGAGGTACTGATACTGGGGATGGTGGAATCCACCATGCGGACTCCCAACACCAGGATGCTAACACCGACTTGGGACCCAAATAGATCAAACTGGATGTCCATAGGGGTACCTCAGCTAGGAGCACGTGGCTTTTAACAATCATGGATAGGGCCCTCAGCATCTCCAAGCCTCTCCTGTTGGATATCAACATGTCTCTCAACATGCTGACCACATTATCGATCTAAGGGAGGATGTTCTCTCAATTCAAGAATCCCTCAAAATCTATTAGATTTTGCTCTAAAGAATTGATTTGCTCAAAACCGATAGACAACAGAATCGTGATCGATAATAGGAGGGGACGACGGGGTAGAACTCCTAGGAGAATTAGGTTGCGAATTAGAAGGAGAAGGCCCCCTAGTCAAAATATATTTCAGTCTGTGAGAGGTTAAGAACTCATTGGGATTGGATGATTGCTCATCTTGCATGGCGCCGCGTAGAGGAGGACTATAGCGATCAGGGGGAAAAATCCACCTAGATGACCTCCTGACTATGACTCTTATTGCAGTATGAGTCGTAAAGCTCATAGACAAGCTACATGATGTTCAGGACCACATTACAGGGACATCGGATGAAAAAGTTGTTTTTCTATGATAAACGGAGTGCAAAAATTTAGACTAAATGCGAATGAAAGTTTTTTTTTGGTTTTTCTCTTCTTCTTTTTTTTCTTTTTCTTTTTTTCATATTTTTAAACCTTTGAAAATTTAAAATGACTAAATGCACTTAGATGAAGCAGAAAGCAAGTAATGCAAAGATAATCATATTTCATGCCATGTTCACCAAAATGCAACGGAGGGAATTCGACACCCTGGGACTGATGAGTCCTCGGAGAGCAAATGCTCCTTTTGATACCTCTGCAAACTGGCGCATGGCTAGGCCAGGGGATAACAGAATTTTCTAGACCTGTCAAAGAATCGAGACAAACCTTTGACAAACTTGCAAGGCTCTGTAGCCAAGACGACAGCGCGGGCTTGAGACTGTAGTGCGGTTAGCGGACTACAGCGCATCACGCTAGTGTCTAGGTCAAACAAAGTATAGAGCTAGACAAAGACATCCAGTTTGTATGGAAAAAATGTAGAAATCAACGGATGCTAACTATATAGACAAAATGCAACATGCATAATGTTAATTATAAAAAATGATAGCTAAATAGAAGAGGAAGTTAGGAACGAACTCACCAAGATGTTCACTGTCATGTTTATTTCCACAATATGACACTCAATCCTACAATGTAATCCCTACACACATGCAAGAGATAAAATGTTGGGGGTTGTGTTTTGGAGTCGGCCTAAGTCATTTGGTGTTTTCACCTCCATGGATAACCCAAAAAGCCACGGGAAAGGGAAATGATGAAGAAGCTATTAAAGAAGAATGCAAAGACAATGCTATGCTATTTGGTAATTGGAAAATAAATGAGATATTAGAAATGCAAGATAGTGTTAGATTACTCCCCTAGTGCCTAACAAGTGTTGGTACTCTTGGTAAACTTGGTAGCTCGACGATTCTGCAACAATGGTGGTGGTGTCTCCAAGAGCTTCAATTTCCAAGAGCCAGTCTCCAATCTGCCCAAAATATCCCCTGGAAATGTTCCAAAACCAAGGATATAGGCTAATGGATAAATTTGAATGTCAGTGGTTGCGCAGGGAGGCTTTATGATTCCTTCCTGGCATGGGTCGTAACGTCCCAACGACCACTTGTTGGCTGGCAGGTTGGCGGGACAGTAATGTGTCGCGTGGACGTATCCACACCGCATCTGCGTACGCAAATCTGTCAGATCGACATAGTTGGTAACACCTCCGAGGAAGCTGACATGAACTTCTTTGGTGGACAAAAGGACAAGTAAGTGAACCTGTCCTCCAAGCAGTGTGGGGGAGTCGCCACATGTCACAATTGCCACTAAGGGTGATATTTTTTACTCTAAATCTTTGAATTGGAGTTTGCTAATTTGGTTTAATGTATTCATTTCTTATTGGTACTAGATTAAGTCATGTGAGTGTAGGCAACCCTCATTGCACATTTTGTAGACAAGAGGAGACACCGAAGATCCTTTGTTAAGTTTTTTCCTAGAGCTTAGGAATATTGAAATTGATTGTTACATTTAAAGCCTCCTAGGCAATATCCTTTCGCATGGCATATAGTTGTCTTAGGCTATTTTCCTACAATTCCTATTAAATTCTCCCAAATTTGATATGATTTTATGGTTAGACTTCTTTTTAGCATTTGGAAAGACAATAATCCATGTTCTTGACATTTATTTCTTGATTTTTACTAAAGCTATTATTTGTTCCAATGTTACTACAAAATTTCATGTGCAAGCAAACAAAGATGCTCTTGAGGTGGCACAACTATAGATTCTTTCAAATCATTGGAGTAATAATGACCCTTTATAGTTGCCACTATTACTCTACTCCCCATGGATGTTGAGGTGTGTGAAATCAATATAGTTGGAAGCTCATCAATCATATACTTCTTGACTACTTTATGAAAAGTTAGGGATTTGTTTGTTCATGGCCAATCATAGCTCTCCTAGTTTCTTTTAGCCTCTTCTTAGTCTCATCGCAAATTAACTTCTATGGTGCCATACTCTAAGAAGCATTCCACTTGCTCATGATACTCAATCACTTGTAGAGGAAGAAAATGATGAGGGCATGATTTTTCGTTTGTAGCTCATACATGATGGCTCAAAACTTGCCGATGTATGAATTTTTTTTGGATTACTATGTCCTCCTCCATGCTTAGTGCTATAGCTCTCACCCAATTTATTGAATTTTTTTTATCACTTTCGTTTGTTAATTTGGACTTGATCTCATTTGGATATTGAGATGTGACTTTTTCTACCCATATTTTTATGAAAATATATAATATTTTTTTTAAAATAAACAATACAAGGCACTTATTCATTAAAGAAAAATAATACATTTCATCAAGAAAGCCAAAAGTTTGTAGCTTGTTAAATTTTGATGGAAAAGGAAAACAAAAAGGACACACAAAACTAATTTCGCTACAATAATGTAAATAATTTATTAGGTGCATGGGTTTGATAGAGCAATAAGTTTTTCTTTATACAATTTTAACTTCTATGAAAAAAATTGTGCAATTTTTAAAGCAAAACCATTAAGCTCATTTTCTTTTTTTATATTGTTTTTTTTTAATATATTTAACTAACCAAATTTACAAAGAATATAAGCTACTATTAGATAGCTAAAGAAAATTAAATTCAACTATCAAGAATGACAAAATTCATATAACCAAATTATAATACTTTATATGAAAACAAAGTTTATACAAATAAATAATATTTAAACTGAAACATTTTACAAAAATCAAGATTGCTACTAGGTTGATACTTTTCTTGAATGGAAAGAAAAGTATTTCTCACCTAGGCTTCCCAATACAATGCTAAAATATAAAGCTAGATTCCTCTTGTTTCTTTATATTGCTTTTTATCGTTGTGGAGTACTAGGTACAAGTCATATTGATCATCGATCTGTTATCTCAAAGGCTTAAAAGGATTGACAGTGAACGTAAAATTTACATAAATGATCGTACAGCTATACATTTTGTATTTCATAAGAGGGTTCACCGACAAATTACAGGCCTAGCCAAGGGCACAATGACAATTACTTAGAATCTCATATCATGAAACGTAGGACAAAAACATATTTCTTCATGGAATCACGGATCATCTCAAGGTACAAAAACTTCAAACATAGATAATCTTCAATTAAATGTATCTTCTGCATTCTCGTTCCCATCATCATCATCATCATCAAATAGATCTTCTGCATTCTCGTTTCCTCCACCATCATCATCAGTAAGAAGCAAAGTGGAAAGCCCTTGCTGTGTCGCCTCCATATTCAACTGACGATCACTGGCCCATGTCAAGGGTAAAGAATCCCTGCAAATATTTTTGCGAGCCTCACAGATGTTACTGCAAGTGCTGGTCAAGGAATCCTCCAACAAGCGGTGGTTCCCACAAAACACGCATACTCTGGGCAGAAATGTCAGGTACCCAACGACACGCTGTGTCAGACCCTCCCCAATATTATTAACACCATCTTCGCCCTCATTTCTCTCCAGAGCGGTCGTAATGTAATTTCTGATGAGCTCCGGCAACAGCGAAGTCAATCCATAAGACGTCTCGGTTTCGACTCCCTCCTGAGAGCAGACGACCCATATCTCGTCTTCAAAACCCACGGTGACCTTCAGCGGGTGGCTATTCACAACGCCAATTCTTGAAATCACATCGTTTCCATGCAAGAAATCTTGTATTGCAACTTCAAATTCGAAAAAGGGAATCATTTTCTCTGACCCCGAGACCTGAAACTTACACCACTGATGTGAAGGCAGAGATCAGAATAAAAATAGAAAACAAAACAATATATTCATGCTACAGCACAAAAACATGTATTGGTACTGCAAATATAAATTAAGCTTTTATTAATCATAGCATATAAAATGAATTACAACTGCCTCTATTGACTCCTTCCTCAGGCTGGCAGCAATAACTCTGTGATAACTTTTTTAATTCATCATGATGTACGTTCCCTCCGTCCACGGCCGCCTGTGCGATGAGGTTCCATATTTCTGTTGCATAAAAACTGGTGGCCCAGACCTCCTCTGTAATAATATTCTGCTGAGAAAAACACGCCATGAGCTCAGCAAAAAAAGCCGCCGCCGCTTCTACAGCCTGTTGAATTGCCTCTCTGGCTGTGTCACACGCCACCGCCATGATCTGGGCATCTACAATTATCAACCATCGCTTATCATTTTTGGCCCAGGATTAGAAGCAGGAGCAGACGTATAATTTATCCAGCAAATCTTCCATCCGGAGCACAGACCTGATGTACGTCTGGAGCCCCACAAGCAGAAGCTTGAATTTGAATGGTAAATCAAGAGGGGTAGGGCTTCAATTGACCACTCCAGCCCGTTCATTCGCATCTGAATATGCCCACCTCTTACAACAAATTCAATCAACCTCTGTATAGGCCTAGAGCTCTGCCATAGGGCGATTTGAGTTCGCAGTTCCAATTCGCATTGGTTGCCGGCCATGTTAGAAACACAAGTAGATTATAGTTGTTTTCGTGAAAATTTTACTAGATGACAATCTGTATGCTTTGTTTTGAACAATTTGGTTGCAAGCAGATTTGCAATTTATCTGCCGCTTCTTGTCCCTTTCATTCTACTTTCCTCGCAACATCCAAGGAAATTGATTGCAATTCACGAACACGGATTTCCAATTTTTGTGGCCCTCCTTGCCCATTCATTCTACTTTCTTCGCAATAGCTAGGAAATTGTCAATCTAAAGGTAGTACACCTGGAAAATTGTAGCACTCTGAAAAATGTTCTGTAAATAGTATTATATAACTATACCTACGGTTTACTGTGGGCTAATAAAATCTATACACGTAAGAATATATAAACCCCTGTATATATAAACCTAGACTAAACATTGATAGTAAATAGAATGGATCAAATAAGTTTAATTGACATGTACATATAAAAATAAATGAATGAAGACAATAAACACGATTTCGTTTTGTGATTGAAAATTCAAATAGATATAACTTTGAAGTCAAAGTGTCTTGGGATTTAAGAAGGTTGTATGTTTATACACATTGAGTAGAACATTCATTTGTTTTCTATTTTGGCACGATCCTGATTTCGTCCCTTATGATGTCAGAGCCTTTGCACTCAACAAGATTTGATCTTTGGTGGGCTCATTTGGCGCCATTCAATTTCACCAATAGACCAAGAGTCCATTGACTTGGATTTAGTTTTTCAATAAGGGTCAAGCAATGAATTCAACCTGACACACTTTCTTTTTCTTTTGCTATTTTTCAAACTTGATAGCTTATTGTCTCACACATAAAAGGTTTGTTTTATTTTTAAGTTTGTACTTGATAGGGCCCCTCTATTATCTAGTGTCAAACCATTAAGATTATTAATTCAATGATTATAACAAATGATTCAAAATACATATACATATACATATACATATACATATACATATACATATGCATATACATATACACATACACATACACACATACACATACACATACACATACACATACACATACACATACACATACACATACACATACACATACACATACACATACACATATGCATACACATATACATATACATATACATATACATATACATATACATATACATATATGTATATGCATATGTATATATCTACACATATATATGTACATATATATGTGTATATATATGTGTAGATATATACATATGCATATACATATATGTATATGTATATGTACACACACACACACACACACACACACACACACACACACACACACACACACACACACATATGTATGTATGTATGTATGTATATGTATATGTGTGTGTGTATATATGTACATATATATATACATGCATACATATATATATATATATGTGTGTGTGTGTATGTGTATATGTACCTATCTATATATATATGTATATACATATATATGTATATACATATATATATATATATATGTATATACATTTATATATATATGTATATATATTTATATATATATGTATATACATATATGCATATATATATGTATGTATGCACACACACACACACACATGTATGTGTATATGTATATGTACAAATATATGTATATACATATACATATACATATACATATACATATGCATATACATATACATATAGAAAGAGGGGATCAAGTAGGAGGATGATGGGGGTTGCTAATGATAGAAATAAGAGGCGGCCAAGAGAGACTTAAACCCCATCCCTCATCATGATTCAGGTTGATGGGGTGGTTGTTGATTTCTATGGCCTCCTTTAGTTTCCTCTTGTAGAAGTTGTCCTCCTTGGAAACAATATTAGCATTTTATAGACAAATATGGTGTTTTGGTAGATGAGGAGTGCGTAGCTAAGGCCGATTTGTGGACACAGTCATGCTTGATGCCAACACTATGTTCTTTAAATCTGGTGTAAAAGGAGCGGCTTGTTTCGCCTATGTAAGGAACTCCATACAAACAAACCACTTTGTAGACACCCGATTTAGAAAGAACTCCACACGAATATATTTGATTTCAAAATAATGAAAGATGTGGATTTACAATTTCTTTATTTTTGAAATTTGCTGGGAATTTTTTAACAATATCTAGGAAAGAACCACTTTGTAGACACCCAATTCAGAAAGAACTCCACACGAATATATTTAATTTCAAAATAATGAAAGATGTGGATTTACAATTTCTTTATTTTTGAAATTTGTTAGGAATTTTTTGACAATATCTAGGAAATTCTCAACCTAAAATTACTTATATTTTATCTAAAATTTGTTAGAAATTTTTTGGTTCATACATGAAAAATGGTTGATGATAATTTTTCAAGTATTATTATATTCATCTTAAAAAATTAGTTAGAATATATTATAAAGTCAATTAAATATGATATTGTAAGGGAAAATATATTTTCTTAAACTTAGACCAATTAAAATAAAATCATATATTTCAATCATAAATCTATTAATTACTAGAGTTGGGAGTGATAAGTGTACAATAAATTCTTGGAATTAAATGAAGAATGATAAGAATACTTAGCTATTAGAATAATAATGAAAAAACAATCTTGATGTCATATAGAAATCAATCATCTATGTTCATTTTTTTTGTGATCAATAAACTGTAGATATATAGAGCTACACGCTAGCATTATATCAAAAAACCATCTTACAATCATGTTTCTAATCATCCTTCAAATCAATCCATATCTATACTGCAACTGACGATACCTATTCTACAAATTGTTTATATTACTTGTAGCATAGACTACATATATTCATCCCTTCCCATAATATCTATATCATTTCCTTCATGTGCCCATTACATTGAAAATAAAAAAGATCAACAACAAGACAAAATACCACTAGATGCTAGTCCCATATATAGACACAATTAAGAACAAGCCACCTTCATAGCCCTAGCTTTCATAGGGCACTCAGGTTTACAATCTATTTGGTCCTTCATTTTTGCCTCCGAAGCGAGTGGGGCTTCCAATTCAAAATTCTTTTCAAAGCACCACCCGTTGTCTCCCCCTTCTCTTCCATGTCGCTCACCAATCCTTCCACCACAAGGTATCAATGCATCCACCCAGGTCCAAAATCTACTTCAGAAATAATGCATTGCTCCTCACCAACTCCCGTCTCTTCTTAGGGTCTGTCTCATCACTAAAAATAGCTAGATGGTGTTTTGACATGTCTTTCCCTCTATGTAAAACTACAGAGTAATCCCTTGGCAACACTATCTTCTTCCTCTCATCTACATTCTCTAGCACATCATCTAAATCACCAAGAAAGTACTTTTTAACCAACCTCTTACAGATTGCATGCACCATCTCTTTTTCCTCCCCAACATCCAACAAGCTTGCCTCAAACATGACAAAAATATCCCCATTGACTCAATATCTATGATCTATTTCTAGAAAATCTTCTCCTAGGACTCTTTGCATGGCATGAACAATCATCCAATGTTTAGAATTAAGAACTTTATTCACACTCATCTCATATATCTCCCCCCAATAAATACATCTGTCTCTTCTTACATTTCAGTATCACGGGAGTATCCAAAATGCAGGCTACAACTTCACACTTAATGCCATGGAAATGAGGCCAAGTACTGCCTTTTAAGTTTTTTCACCCACTCATTTCCATAATTTGTTTTGATCTCCACGGGATTTCACACATTTCTCCCACTACATCCCTTCATTGATGATATTTACCTTTCACATAATAGATACATGCAATATTCTCATGCCATATTCCTCCTTCCTTTGTTGTTGGCACTCTCGACAATCACCACCTCACCCCATGTCACATCCTAACTATATTTAATATCTTCAACATTGGATTTAGCATGATCCATGAATAATGTTCTCATAACTAACTTGTGCCCCCATTGTACCAATTTTGGAGATGACATCAAGGTGCTTGGCTTAAGCCCATATCAGTCATACCAAAACCTTTGTGTGACCTCGTCCAACTCACATCTCACACTCTGCCCCAATCCACCTCACCCACCCTTGAGGCCAATTTGTTAGATTTTGTGTTGCCTTATCAGTATATATGTGTGATTTTAAAATCTTCTAACTTGCTAATTATATTTATGATTGTTTCAAGCCACCTTTCTAATTTCCAAATTTGAGGTTTAATTTGTCATATGGCATTAACTATGATTTGGATTCACCTTCTAAATGGTTTCTCACTAACTTCATTTATATTCCACATCTCAACCCTATAAGTGCAACCCAAAATTCTTCTTCATTATTCGTTGTTATACCTAGGTGCTGCGGTTTTTCACTTAGGGTTCTAGCTTCGTGATCTCTAACAATCCAACCTACACCACTTAGGCGTGGGTTCCCTTTCAATGCCTCATCAGAATTAACTTTTATCGAAACCTCCTCTTGAGGGATCCATTGAACTTTCTAACGAGGATTGGAGGAAACATCAACCTTTCCAATCCCATTAATGGGGGAGACTTTCAAACCTGAAAATTTATCGACTTAAGCATCATCCCAATTGGTGAAATAATTTTTCAATTTCTAATTCCTTGCTGCACTATTAGCCAACTCAACTACCAAACTTTCAATTCTAACCACCACTTCTTCCTTACTCATTTCCTTATCTTGGAAGACTCTCTTGTTTCTTTCCTTCGATAACTCCTACATGTGCTTTATTGCATGATCTCCCATATACATTTGAAAAGTGCTTTCTTCTTCTGAGTAGCCCATATCACAAGCCAATCCTTAATATTCAAGCGCAACAAACATTGCCAATCTACTTTATTCATGAAATTCTTCCAGCAAGGGTTTGGAGAAATATATAATGGATCAACTCTATGGTTCTCTCACTACCTTTGAGATGAGAGAATTTGAAATAGATAACCCTAAGTCGAAGAAATTTGCATTCATACAATAAGAAAGTAGAATATGATGATCAGGGTGATGACCTTGATGATGCAGATGCAAACTTGGTGAGAAGATTGAAGAAAGACACCAACAAATACAGAGGAAGGTTACCCTTCAAATATTTGATTAGCAAATAACGTCCATTCAATGGTGCATTTTCCAAAGTAAGAATATTTATTTTTGCTTTAGTGGTAATGTTTTGAGAAAAAGCTTGAGTTGGCTTCTTAGAAGGTCTAATACTCAAATTATAAATGTATGTGGTTTTGTTTTTAGTTTTGTATTTATTTTAGAAATAAAAAATGTTCGGTTGATAATTATACATTTTCAACATTTAATGTTATTTGCTAAAATTTAAGAAAATTAATTAGCATTTATTTTACCTATCTTAAAATTTATAAGTCATTTCATTATACGATATTAATATAATAATAATAATAATAATAATAATAATACAATATTTGTTTAGAGTAAGAAATTTGCATACATCATTATAGGGCCCTCCTTACTACCTTCAAGCTTCTATAAACTTTTTCAAAGGTGTACTTTAAATAACTCATCTTCATGTGACTTAAGAGCAACATTTCTCAAGTATTACCAACTATCATTAATGAGAAAGCAATAGAGTAATAAAAAATCATTTTAAGTGAATAATAGAGGATAATTATATTATCTAGGCTAAATTCAAACTTAAAGGACAAATTTGCAATTGCAAACTTGCCTAGATAAAGCACACATCTAGCATGGGTCTTGAGACATTTACTAACAAATAAATCATAATTTTGTATGTAAATAAGAATCTATTATCAAAATCTTTATCATTGAAGTAAATTCTTGGGTTATTGAACTAGGTTAGATCAAGCTTGTTGGATTTATTGTTCATGAAATTTTCTTAATTTAATTTAGGTTAAATAAATAAATACATAAAATCAATATAAATTATCCTAGATTGATTGAGTATACTTAGGAATACAAATTATAATAAATAAATAGTTTAAAATTTAAATAAGGAAGATTATGTACTTAGCTTTTGGAACTACGATGAAGCATTAAAAATGATTTTACATAGATCCACTCATCTTTATATTGGAAATAGGTTATCATTTTTGATAAAAACCTTTAAATTGTGAAAATATATTTTCTATGTAGGTCAGACCAATGTTATGCTTTAATGACCTCATTTTTTATGGCTCTATCCTTTGGAAAGGATATTCCTTGTAACTCATAGGATTGATCTTGACAACTATGTGTTTTTGAAACTTTATTGAACACTCCAATTCTTTCCTTTTTCTTGAATATATAGACTAGTAGTATTGAAGAATACCTCAAAGAAATCATTGAATTACAAGAGCCAAATTCTCTTGATTTGATCCTCTTGATTGGAATAATTTTATAACAATGTGAGAATCTTAGAAGAAAAAAAGAGATATTCAAATATATTAGATTATATGACACAATATTATGCTCCTTTTAGTGATCCAACTCAAAAGGGCTCATGAATACTTCTTAATTGTAACGTATTGGAGTTTTCCTTGATAATTAAATACGAATTAATACACATTAAATGATTTTAATAAATACCAAGATATGGAAAGTAATTGGACAAAGAAAACAATTCTTATAGCACATATTAGATGCAAACTAATAAATATCCCCAAAAAGAATATCAAATGTGAACTTAGGAGTTACTCGAATCACATGAAACTATTAAAAAATAATGGAGAAAACACAAGAATGAAACAAAATAGCTTCTTACATTTTGATATTCTAAAACTAGTTTAATACACATTGTCATAAATCTCATATAAAATCAAAATTAATTTGCATTCATATACACTAGTACAAAAATAATTTACATATCAACATAGACAAGATTGTTTATAAATATTAACAAAGACCAATCCCATTTATACTAAACACAAACTCATAAATACGTCTGCAATAAGTGAATGTGGACACTATATATTTGTGCTCATAAAATTACCATCTTCAATACCCATGCATCTAAATCATCCTCTTAGGACCGAAAAATACACCTATAAGCAAGAATAATTTACCCCTTCTAATTTTCTTTCATGCTAGTCATTAAGAGCTTTAAGATTCATGTATATAAGGTACATGAATGCCCATAAAGTCTGCTAGAATGTTGCCTTAAAACTGACTAACCTAGGATAAATTGACCCTACAAATCCAATAGATTATGCTAAGGTTTTTATAATTATTGCAGTCCTTACAAGACCATAAGTATTAAAGATTATATGAGAACTTTGTAGAAGCCTATTTCTCATCAATTCAAATCCACACACTAAAGTTTAAGTCTAGATAGTAGTTAGGATCAAATTTAACCATTGTGGATTTTTTTCCCTATTTAGAATTCAATACATTCATTAAATATAGAATAAAATAATAGAGATTAATTAATTATGGGTTTTATCAACATCACTATTTTATCATCAATATTGCTTAAGTGTTGTTCCTATCCTTGGTTTCACAATACTAACCAACCTTATGTAACCACCTTCTCCCAAACATTGACCTTTATGTGTATGTTGGATAATAATAAGACCCTTAATTGTAATGGTTTTCACTATAAAATTTATAATTGCAATTCCTTAAAAAATATATGAATAAAGAGAATACAAAATTCATACGTAAAAATTATTGTGGAGGCTATTGCTTTGAAGCTACACCGTATTCTTCCCTAAATTACTTATTATGAGAAAAATGCATTTATAAATCTATATATATTCTTGATAATAGCATTACTATTTGGGAAGTAATTGAATAGTCTAAACACTATCAACTATGAAATGTTTTCATTGATGTTAACTTTACAAAATATTATGATCATATTGAACAACAACTTATCCTTTCTCTTTCTGTGTAATCTATGATTTGGACCCTAGTTTGTGTGCTTAGTAGAAATCCTCTTTTTGATACTTTTTCTTTCATTAGGTAATTATTGACCTTAAACCTAGTTATTTTTTATACAATTTTAACTTGTATGAAAAAAATATGTGAAATTTTTTAAGCAACTACTAAACTCTTTTTCATTTTTCATATTGCTCTTCTTTTTTTAATATATATAACAAACTAATTTTACAAAGAATATAAGTTACTAATGGATAGCTGAAGAGAATTAAATTCAACTATCCAGAATAACAAAATTCACATAACCAAACTGTAACATTTTGCTTGAAAACAAAGTTTATATAATTGAATAAGATTTAAGTTGAAACATTTTACATAAATCAAAATTGCTACTTGTTTGATACTTTTCTTCAATGGGAAGAAAAGTATTTCCCACCTAGGCTTCCCAATCCAATGCTAAACTTTTTAAAAATAAAGCTAGATTCCTCTTGTTTGTTCAGATTGCTTTTCATCGTTGTGGAGTAACAGGTATAAGTCATATTGATCATCGACCTCTTATGTCAAAGCCTTAAAAGGATTGAAGGTGAACGTAAAATTTACATAAATGATCGCACAGTTATATATTTTGTATTTCATAAGCGGTTTCACAGAAAAATTACAGGCCTAGCCAAGGGCACAATGCCAATTACTTTCCACAGTCTCGTATCATGAAACGTAGGACAAAAACATCATCCTTCATAACATCACAGATCTCAAGGCACAAAAACTTAAAACATACATAATCTTCAATTAAATGGATCTTCTGCATTCTCGTTCCCATCATCATCATCATCATCTAAATCTTCTGCATTCTCGTTCCCACCACCACCATCTGTAAGATGCAAACTAGAAAGCCTTTGCTGTGCCGCCTCCATATTCCTCTGATCATCACTGGTCCACGTCAAGGGTAAGGAATCCCTGAAAATATCTTTGCGAGCCTCACAGAGGTAACTGCAAGTGCTGGTCAAGGAATCCTCCAACAAACGGTGGTTCCCACAAACGACGCATACTCTGGGTAGAAATGTCAGGTACCCAACTACACGCTCTGCCAGACCCTCCACAATATTATTAACACCATCTTCGCCCTCATTTATCTCCAGAGCAGTCGTAATGTAATTTCTGATGAGCTCCGGCAACAGCGACCTCAATCCATAAGACGTCTCGGTTTCGACTCCCTCCTGAGAGCAAACGACCCAGAACTCGTCTTCAAAATCCACGGTGACCTTCAGCGGATGGCTATTCACAACGCCAATTCTTGAAATCGCATCGTTTCCATGCAAGAAATCTTGTATTGCAACTTCAAACTCGAAATAGGGAATTATTTTCTCATACCCCGAGACCTGAAACATACACCACTGATGTACGCTCCCTCCATCCACGGCCGCCTGTGCGATGCGGTTCCACATCTCTGTTGCATAAAAACTGGTGGCCCAGACCTCCTGTGTAATAATATTCTGCTGAGAAAAACACGGCATGAGCTCAGCAAGAAAAGCCGCCGCCGCTTCTGCAGCCTGTTGAATTGCCTCTCTGGCTGTGTCACACGCCACCGCCATGATCTGGGCATCTACAATTATCAAACATCGCTTATCATTTTCGGCCCAGGATAAGAAGCAGGAGCAGACGTATAATTTATCCAGCAAATCCTCCATCCGGAGCACAGACCTGATGTACGTCTGGAGCGCCTCGAGCAGAAGCTTGAATTTGAATGGTAAATAAAGAGGGGATTTGGATCGCTTGAGCTCGATGTTACTGAAATTGTAATCCATGGTGTCGGGCCGGGGCAGGGCTTCAATTGACCACACCAGCCCGTTCATTCGCATCTCAATATGCCCACGTCTGACAATGAATTCAATCGGAGCATCTAAACTAGCCCTAGAGCTCTTCCATATTGCGATTTGAGTTTCCAGCTGCTCCAATTCGCATTTATTGCCGGCCATGTTAGAAACGCAAGTAGATTGTAGTTGTTCTCCTGAGAATTTTGCTAGACCGCAATCTGTGTGCTTGGTTTTAAACAATTTGGTTGCAAGCAGATTGGCAGTTTATCTGCCCCTTCTTCTCCCTTTCATTCTACTCTCTTCACAAATTGATTGCAATTAAAGAACACGGATTTCCAATTTCTCTTGCCCTTCTTGTCCATTTTTTTCAGTTTTCTTGGAAACGTCCAAGAAATTGATTGTAAATTAGGACACGTATTTGCAATTGCTCTTACCAGTTACATTATACTTTCTTGGCAATAGCTAGGAGTTGTCAAGCTTAAGATAGTCAAAAAGTATTTTCCTTTACGCGTGGAAAATAGTAGAAGATATCTTTAAACGTACAATTATGGACCTCTGCATAAATGTTAAAAAGTATTATGTAACAACTCCTACCGTTTACTGTGGGCAAATAAAATGCATACTCATAAGTATATATAAACCTAGACTAAACATTGCTCGCTGCCATTGCTATTCTATTTGTAAATATTTTAGTGCAATATAAGTGTATAGTTAATAGAATGGATCACATTAGTGTAACTGACATGCATATAATAATTATAACAATAATCGAAGACAATAAGATAATTCAGCTTTGTGATCGAAGATTGAATATCAAATAGATTTGATTTTGATGTCACAAGTTTCTTTAAGATTTAAGGTCTATGTTTTTATGGATCTAATAGAATATTCGTTTTTGTCCATTTACTAAGATTGTATACTATCTTGGAATTTTTTTTAATAATATGGATACTGATTGACCTAAGAGAAAATGATCTTAACAATCCAATACATTATATTGAGGTGTTTATAAATGGTGTATTCCATACAAGCATGTTTAAGATAAAGGATTATTGTCAATAGTTTATAGAAGTTTGTTTCTCACCAATTCAAATCTACACATTAAAATTAACATCTATAAAACTTGAGATTAAATTTGGTGCACTCATGATCAAACATAATATTTTTCAATGCATGTTTAATTGTAAGGAATTTATTGGATAAAAGGTACAATTTTAAAATAATGATTAATTAATTATGTGTGTCATCAACATCACTATTCCACCATCAATATTAGTGATAATGATGCAAGAGCATCCATATTGAATAAGCAATCCTCATAAATTTTCTTTTCTTAAGTTTGATAATTTTTGTTGTGAGAAAATAAATTATAATATTTATTCTAAAATATTACTTTAATATATGATCATCTATTAATTAATATTATAGCTAATTTAGTATGGAGAAAGTGTAGGAGGGTAATTTTGATATTTAAAATTTCAAATTGGCAAGCATGGGCATGGGATTTTGGGAGTTAAAAACAATGCCAAGTCATTTAATACTCCTTGAAAATAGGAGTTCAGAAACTAGGTGCCCAAGTTCAGTTGATCATTTTTTTCTAATTTGAACCCCTATTTATGAAGAGTGGGAGTTCAATTGGCTCACAACTTTGGCAATTTATATTGTGGGGTTTAATTATGCATTTAAAGCATCAAATGCATATTATATTGTGGATTCTATTGCTTTGAAGCTACACCATCTTCTTCCCTAAATTATTTATTATGAGAAAAATATATTCATAAAACTAGGTATATTCTTGATAATATCATTACTGTTTGGGAATTAATTGAATAGTCTATAGATTATTAATAACAAAGTATTTTCGTTAAGATTGACTTTGCATCTCAAAGTATCTATGAAACGGTTCCACCTTATAGGGAGGTTTTTCCGTTTTGGCAATGTGTTGTAGGTTACCTCTGTATCTTGGCCTGTGAATAGGCAGCCATTTCCTTCTATAAAAGCCCTCAGTTGCTTCATATTCATCATTTAACCCTTCTAGATAAATCCTTGTAGTACAATCCCTACAATCTCGCATATCAAAAACTTCTAGAATCTTATCCCTATTGATTTCTAGCAAACTTCCATTTACAGACCCAATAAATCTATTGGTGGGATTATAGCAGTTGGCCAATGCTTTAATTAGGTCTAAGTTAACAAATACATTTGGGACAACCAACCTTGCAATCCCTAACCTCCGAGGGTTACATTTCAGAATAGAAAATTCAGATTTCAAGAAGAAAATTTATAAATATATGGTGCCCTATAACCTTAAAGTAAGTTTCTCTACAATTTCTCTATTTGTCAAAAAAAAGTTAAGACGCAGACACCATATTTTGGCCTCCATGAAGACCCAAGCAAAAAGGCAATTATATCATCATGAAGGTTCTTTTCTTTCTTTGTCTTTTTTGCCTTTGGTTCGCCTAATTGTGAAACCTTTGAAGAAGTAGACATCTCGTAGATTTCTTAGTGAATGTTTCTTTCAAATTGTTGTAGATATCCTAGCCTAGGGATCTATCTGAGTACCTTACTTTTCTAGAATTCAAAAAAACTTTAGGGAATGCAGAGAATTAACTTACTGGCTTTTGATGAATTGGCTGAAAAATTATGGAAGCAACAGAATCTCCTAGCAAGAACCTTAGCTCTTTGCTCGTCTCTACTTTAAAATTTGCTCCAGGTTTCAGAAATGAATCAATATTACAAATAGTTGTTTCTACTCTATAGTCTTTTCATCCATTAATGCTATTCGTGTGAATTTTGATATCACAAACAAACATGACATAAGTTTGAATCTAAACCGTTGATCATAAACCACCGACAACCACCAATGAAATTTAAATCTCCTTACCTGAGACGACTACTTTTATCCCTTTAATTTTTTTATCACCAACTTTATTATTATTCCTTAGATGCTCACTAAAATCTCTTAAGGTACCTTGGCACATCCCAAGTTGACATGCTGGATCCTACTCACCTACTAGCAAAACACCTTGTCCTTGCTTGCAAACTCATTCAAAAGAGAGATAACAACTCAACGAGTGTCGAGCTGCCTTTAAATATAACTTTACAACATCTTCCTAGGACACTTGTTGAATTACAAACAAAATTTTCACCGAGCTTCAAGTACATTCTTGTATGTGTCTTGTGGCACGACTCGAAACTCGGCTAGAGCTACAAAACAACTCAGAGAGAATCCGAGTTAAAAATTCTTTGAAATCTTGCAGAAATAAAACCCCTCGAGACTTGGTAGAAAAAGATGTGAAGTCTCACCAAGTCCCAAGTCCCATGTTCCCTTTTGGAACACTATACGGCTTCCACATCAGCTGACACTTGGAAGATCGGTAAGACAAGTAAAACATATCAACGCGTATCAACGACCTACACAAAAACAACTTAATTCACGCGCCTTAAATTGTATCCCTATAAAGTCACGCAGAGGAAACCCAAAACCTAAGGCCCATACAAACGAGGGAAAAAGGCTACTCAAAACCTTAGAATTATCGGCCGAAAAGAAAACATTAGGACACAGGACTGCTCTCTGAACGGCCAAAACCCTTAATGAGGGAACATAAGGGGAGGATAACCAGCCTGTTGAATTGCCTCTCTGGCTGTGTCACACGCCACCTCCATTGATCTGAATTACTTTGTTAGTTCAAGGGACAATACCAAAAAAAGAATTGGTGGTATTGTAAACACATAATAAATCATCTGAAAGCTTCATTTCATTCAATATATATATAAAATCCATATAATTTTGGGCAAAATCGTGAAAGAGCTATATGCCCTTGAATCTATCCAATTTGGGAAAACTTGTGGTGAAGTTGTATGCCCGAGTCCATACAAGTTAGGCGAACTCGTGAAGGAGTTGTATGCCTGTGGACTTCATGAGAGCTGAATCGGCTAACTTGACAGACAAGATGTATGTCACAACTTGACAAACTTGTCCTAAGAGTTGTATGCCTGTAACTCTGTCTATTGGATTCAAATTGAGCTTATTTATAAGCTTTCAAAGAAGTTGAATGACTACTACATTTATGTCCTCATCAGAAGTCGAAGAGACAATCCAATATTGAAAGGTTATTACATTTATATGAGGACAAAAATTGATTAAAGATTAAAATTTTTATTTAATTGAATACTCTACCTTATTTCTAATCATTCCTCCTCTCTTGAAAGACGATGGGCCCCATTGTCCGATCATCTTCGAAAATCAAATTCTGCCACACCACTTGAAAGTGCTAGTGAGACTCTCAAGAGAATAATCATAATCTTGTAAATGTCAGAAGTTTAACGACACACTGCTCAGATATCTCTGGAGACTCGTCTTCAACCACCGCATTAACTATGCTCTTCTTTATGCATCAATAAATGATGTATGAGATCTAGAAATGACCCATGAGACTACTAACATAAGCCTCCCCTTCAATATTTTTGACTACAGTGATTTTGATGGAAAGGGCTTCATCAAGGACTCTAAGGCTTTTGAGAAGTTGAGTGAGGTGGGTTTTGGACCACTACATGTTAGTACACAGGACCGCTCTTTGAACGGCCAAAACCCTTAATGAGGGAACATAAGGGGAGGATAACCGGCCTATTGAATTGCCTCTTTGGCTATGTCACACGCCACCTCCATTGATTTGAATTATTTTGCTAATTCAGGGGACAATACCAAAAGAAGAATTGGTGGTATTGTAAACACATAATAAACCATCTGAAAGCTTCATTTCATTCAATATATATGTAAAATCCATACAATTTTGAGCAAAATCGTGAAAGAGTTGTATGCCCTTGAATCTATCCAATTTGGGCAAACTTGTGGTGAAGTTGTATGCCCAAGTCCATACATGTTAGGCGAACTCGTGAAGGAGTTTTATGGCTATGGACTTCATGAGAGCTGAATCGGCTAACTCGACAGACGAGATGTATATCGCAACTTGACAAACTCGTCCTAAGAGTTGTATGACTGTAACTCTATCTATTGGATTCAAATTGAGCTCATTTATAAGCTTTCGAAGAAGCCGAACAACCACTACATTTATGTCCTCATCAGAAGTCAAAGAGACAATCCAATATTGAAAGGTTATTACATTTATATGAGGACAAAAATTGATTAAAGATTAAAATATTTATTTAATTGAATACTCTGACTTATCTTTGATCAGCCATGATCTGGGCATCTACAATTATCAACCATCGCTTATCATTTTCAGTCCAGGATAAGAAGCAGGAGAAGGCGTGAAATTTCAAATTGGCAAGCATGGGCATGGGATTTTGGGAGTTACAAAAAATGCTAAGTCATTTAATACTCCTTAAAAATAGGAACTTAAAAACTAGGTGCCCAAGTTCAGTTGACCATTTTTTCTAATTTGAGCCCCTATTTATGAGGAGTGGGAGTTCAGTTGGCTCATGACTTTGACAATTTATATTGCGGGGTTTAATTATGCATTTTAAACATTAGATGCATATTATATTGTGGAGGCTATTGCTTTGAAGCTACACCATCTTCTTCCCTATATTATTTATTATGAGAAAAAATATATTTAGAAAATGGGGTATATTCTTGATAATATCATTACTATTTGGGAAGTAATTGAATAGTCTAAACATTATCAATAACAGAGTATTTTCATTAAGATTGACTTTGAAAAATATTATGATCGTACTGAACAACCACTTATCCTTTTTATGTTTTATAATCTATGATTGGGACCCTAATTATATGATTT
The DNA here is from genome assembly GCF_030272615.1 of Cryptomeria japonica. Classification (NCBI taxonomy): domain Eukaryota; kingdom Viridiplantae; phylum Streptophyta; class Pinopsida; order Cupressales; family Cupressaceae; genus Cryptomeria; species Cryptomeria japonica. Next base: position 715,660,889 of record NC_081413.1, on the reverse strand, counting down.
GTTAAACTCTATTGATTGATATTTTTTTCTTTCATTAATATTAATGATCATAAATATAATTCCTTATGATTTTTTCATGTATCCACCAATTTCCTCTTTTAGATGCTACACTCTATGTACTTTCTTTGGAAAAAAATTGGCTATGTCTTGGCCAATGTTGTATCATAGAACTTCATGATGGAGATTTTTTTGTCCAATTTTATAGTACAAGTCATTAATAGTCACTTTATACATGTGATGATTTTCTTACCCTTTTTAATGACAAAAATATTATTTGTTAAGCTCTACAATGCCTAGATGTTTTTTACAAGGCTTTAAAAGGTGAACTATTTAGTTGCAGGAAACTCAAATAACTAGTTAAAATCTTATAGTTAGAAATAGATTCATCATAGGAAAGTTTTCAAATCCATTGGCATTTCTTTTTCCTTTCAAGCCTCTCCTTCACCCATGTCATAAGTTTTTATTTCCATGATTTAGAAGAAATTGGTCTATTAGATTATTAAGCCTATTTCTTTTTAATAAAAAAAATTCTAAACCCGTTCCAAAATTATTATGCTATTCACATATCTATTACTCTTCAAGTTGAATATATTTGAAGGTTAAGAATTGTAAGATTCAATTTTCATACTCTTCTTATTCTAAGGGAGCCTATTCAAATATTAACCACTGTTGTTTTTACAAGCATATTGAAATATTTAAGAAACACACATCTCACAAGCCCTTGCAATGATCTTGGCGTCCACAACGATCAACCACTGCCCATCTTTGTTGGGTAGAAAAGACAAATGGGAAAATGCATACAATATATCCAGTGTTTCGTCTACCTTGCACACAGCCTTCATGGATGCTTTATACCCTGCAAGCAGAAGCTCAAACTTTGCAGGTAAATTGGGCGCCGCAGCTTCTGACAAAGACAGAGGGGTTTCCCATCGTTTGACCTCCATTATATTGAAAGAATATTCGGTTGGGCTCTGCAACGTCAGGGCTTGAATCGACCACACCAGTCCTTTCATTCCTGACTTCATGTGTCGTGGTTTACGAATGAATTTCATGTTGCAGTCTGCATAGGGATAGTATTTCCATCTAATGATTTCAGTTTGAAGATTCAATTCATAGTCATCCAGCCCCATTACAAATATTACAGTTTCTTCCTAAAAACTCCTTCAATCCTAAAACACCACTGCGCTACTTTAGCAGTTGATTTTTTTTGGCCCTCCACAACATCGGTGGCAGCTTGGGTGCAAAGTTATTCCAGCATTTGTAGAGATAAAGCCGACGACTTCTGCACGGGTTCGTTGTTGATTCACGGAAACTTCGTTTGCCTTTGTTGACAAATTCCAAAGAAATTGTGTCTGAAATTTCGTGGAAAGTTGAAACCATCAAAAGGAGGCGAGTTAGAGGAGGACTAATTTAACTAGGGTTGTAGGGAGGTCCAGATTGAATCATCATTGTAACTTCTCACAGAAGTAAAGAGCGGCATTGTTTTATCTCATGGCTGGTCTATTGGAGAGTAAAGTAAAAAGGATTGATTTATAAACAAAAAATAAAAATTAAAAAAAAAAAGAGAAAGAAACAGATTGATGCAATTAGCGAATAACGTCGATTCAGTGGTGCATTGCTGAATAAGAATATTTGTTTTTGCTTTAGCTAGGTTGTTTTAAGGAAAGTTGTCAAAAGATTGACTTGGCTTCGTAGAAGGTCTCATATTCAATTTATAAATTTATGGTTTTTGTTTTTAGTTTTGTATTCATTGCTATAGATTATAGTTAATCTTTATAATATTTTTTATACATAGTTTAATTCTACGGTTTCATCTTAATCTTTATTTTAGTTCTATGGTTTCATGGTTGACTTCAAGGTCATGGACTTGATCCTTTCCTTTTTAAAACTCAAATGTCAAAATTTAGTTGGCTAAACTCTTTTGTTTTCCCACCTTTAATTGATAATTATATATTTTTCAAAATTTAATATTATTTGCTAAAATTTAAGGGAATTAACTAGTCGTCATTTTAAAATGTTTAAATTATGAAAACATTTTTTCTATGTAGATCACATCAATGCTATGCTTAATGACTTTTTGTTCTATGGATCTATCCTTTGGAATGGATATTTCTTGTAACTCATTGGATTGGTCTCTATTTCGTTCTTTTTTCTTGAATATATGGACTAGTAGTATTGAAGAATACCTCAAGAAAATCATTGAATCACAAGAGCCAAGTTCTCCCAGGTTAATCCTCTTGATTGAAATAACTTTATAATAATGTGAGAATATCAAAAGAAAAAAGGAGGAATTCAAATATATTAGATTATATGACACATAATTACGCTTCTTTTAGTGCTCAAAGTTGAAAGGCTCATGAATGCTTCTTATTTGCAATGTATATGAATTTCTCTTAATAATTAAATATGAATTGATACACATTGATGGATGTTAATAAATACCAAGATATAGAAATTAATCACAGAAAACAAACAATTTTTATAGCACTCCAAACTAATAAATACAAAAAAAAAAGCATCAAATGTGAACTTGAGAATTTCTTGAATCCCATAAAACTCTTAAAAATAGTGGAGAAATACATAATAATGATTCAACAAAAGTATCTTCTTATATTGATTTTCTAAAAAATGTTTACAAATTACCATAAATCTCATATAAAACCAAAATTAATTCGCATTCATATGCGTTAGTACAAAAATTATTTACAAATTGACATGTACAAGCTTACTTTGAAATATGAGCAAAGACCAACCTTTTTCATGAAAAATGCGCACTCACAAATAGATCTACAATAAGAACATATGGCCACTTTATATTTTTGGAGATATTTGTGCTCTTAAATTCACCATCTTCAATACCCCTACATCAAAATCATCCTCTTAGAACCCTAAAATATACTTACAAGAATGAATAATTTACCCCCTACTAATTTTAAATTCCTTGAAATTCCTTTTTCCTTTCAAGCCTCTCATTCACCCTTGTGGCAAGTTCTTATTTTAATGATTTGAAGAAATGAACATATTGGATTATTGAGCCTCTTTGTTTCATAAGGAAATTCCAAGCATGTTAAAAATTATTTAAGCTATGCAGATGTCTATTAAAAAATTATTTAAGCTATGCAGATGTCTATTACTCTTCTTGTTGGGTTCCTTTCAAAGATTCCTAATTGAAGATTAAAAAAATTTAATTGGATTTTTTATGGGATTCTTTTCATAATAATAAAGGATTCCATCATGTGACTTGGTATTGGTAGTTATGTTGCCTCCCTCATGATTGTTGAGTCTTAGGATTTATTTTAATTCAAAAATGTTAGATTTATCTTCTATATGGATTATTAGAGTCATTGAAGGAAATGAAGCATGTTAAAATATGAAATAGGTATTAGGTTTGTAATGGTTTTGATTTTCATACTTTTCGTATTTTAAGATGTCTATCCAAATATAGGTCATTGTTGTTATTAGAAGCATACTAAAATATTTAGAGACATAAAAAATTATATTGATTTAGATACCTTAATATGCTTTATCAAATTTGGACTAAAAGTTTCAAACCTTGGTAGAAAGATTTCAAATAGTACCCAAATATGCGACTTCACACCTATAGACATTGTAAGAGTTATGCTTAGCATTTCTTTAAATCTTCACATGAAATCTCAATTGAACCACAGATGGATTCTTAATTATTCTTTGAGTTGTTGATAACCTAGATTTTAGACTATTCGGTTGGATATTTTTGAATTGGAGTTTTCTAATTTTTTTTAATGTATTCATTTCGAATTGGTAATAGATTGAGTCATTTCGGAGTTGGTAACCCTCATTGCACATTTTGTGGACAAGAGGAGACTCTCAAGAACCTTTTTTTATTTTTTTTCCTAGAGCTTAGGAAGCTTGAAATTGGATTCATGACATTTCAATCCTCTTAGAACAACTCCTTTCTTATGGCATATAGTTTTATTAGGATATTTTCCTAGAATTCCTATAAAATTCACCTAAATTTGATATGATTTTATAATGAAAGTCCTTTTTGGCATTTGGAAAGAAACAATCCGTGTACTAGACATTTTTTTCTTGAGTTTTACTAAGGCTATTATTTGTTGCAATGTTTTATGAAAATTCAAGTGCAAGCAAACAAAGGCCCTTGAGGTGGCACATCTACAGATTATTTTAGAATATTAGAATAATAATGACCATATATAGTTGCCACTATTAATATACTCCCCATGGATGTTGAGGTGGGCCCAATCAATATAGTTGGGAGGCCCTGACTTTCAATCATATAGAAAAGTTAGGGATTAGTTTGTTCATAGCCAATGTTAGCTCTCCTACTTGCCTTTAGCCTCTTCTTAGTCTCATCATGATTAGGCTTCTAGAGTGCCACACTTTCAGAAGCATTCCACCTATTCATGATACTCAACCACTTGTAGAGGAAGAACATGAAGAGGGCATGATTTTTGGTTGGTAGCTTGTTCTTGATGGCTCAAAACTTGCCGATGTATGAAAAAAATTCCGGATTACTGTTTCCCTCCTCCATGCTTAGTGGTATAGCTCTCACTAAGGTTGGTGTCTTTGTTTTGTTACTTGCATTTCTTAATTTGAACCTGTTCTCATTTGGATATTAAGATGTGACTTTTTCTAACCATATTTTTTATGAAAATATATAATATATATTTTTTAAATAAATAATACAAAACACTTATTCAATAATGAAAAATAATACACCTCATCAAAAAAGACAAAAGGTTGTAGATTGCAGAATTGCCATCGAAATAGGAAAAAAAGGAAACACAAAACTAATCTCAATACAATAATGTAAATAATTTTTTAGGTGAATGTGTTCGATAGAATAATAAGTTTGGCTCTATACAATTTTAAATTTTATGAAAAATAAATGTATGGAATTTTTAAAGCAACCACTAAGCTCTTTTTTATTCTTATATATATATATAATTTACAAAGAATATAAGCTACAAATAGATTGATAGAGAGAATCAAAATACAACTGTCAAAATAACAAAGTTCATATAACCAAACTGTAATTACATGAATAAGATTTAAGCTGAAACATTTTGCATAAATCAAGATTGCTACTAATTTGATACTTTTCTTGAATGTAAAGAAAACTACTTCCAACCTAGGGTTCGGAATCCAATGCTAAACTTCTAAAATTTGTACAATAAAGTTAGATTCCTCCTGTTTCTTTAGATTGCCTTTCATCATTAGGTATAAGTCATATTGATCATCGCCCTGTTACCTCAAAACCTTAAAAGGATTGACAGTGAACGTAAAATGTACATAAATGATCATACAGCAGTTTGTATTTCATAAGCCGGTTCACCGACCAATTACAGGCCTAGCCAATGGCACAATGTCAATTACTTTCAACAGTCTCGTATCATGAAACGTAGGACAAAAACATCATTCTTCATGGAATCACAGATCATCTCAAGTTACAAAAGCTTCAAACATACATAACCTTCAATTAAAAAGATGATCTGCATTCTCGTTCCCCCCATCATCATCATCATCATCATCAAATAGATCTTCTGTATTCTCGTTCCAATCATCATCATCGTCATCAGTAAGAAGCAAAGTGGAAAGCCCTTGCTGTGCCGCCTCCATATTCCACTGACCATCAGTGGCCCATTTCAAGGGTAAAGAATCCCTGCAAATATTTTGGCGAGCCTCACAGAGGATATTGCAAAAGCTGGTCAAGGAATTCTCCAACAAGAGGCGGCTCCCACAAAACTCGCATACTCTTGGTAGAAATGTCAAGTACCCAATAACACGCTGTACAAGACCCTCCGCAATATTATTAACACCATCTTTCCACTCATTTGTCTCCAGTACAGCGGTCTCAATGTAATTTCTGATGAGCTGCGGCAACAGCGAACCCAACCCCAAAGACGTCTCGGTTTTGACTCCTTCTTGAGAACATACGACCCATATCTTGTCTTCCAAACCCACGGTGACCTTCAACGCATGGCTATTCACAACGCCAATTTTAGAAACCTCATCATTCCCTTGCAAGAAGTCTTGTACGGCAACTTCAAATTCGAAACCGGGAATCATTTTGTCCAACTCCAAGACCTTAAATTTGCACCACTGAAGCACGTCCCCTCCATCCACGGCCGCCTGTGCGATGCGGTTCCATATCTCTTTTGCAGAAAAGCTTGGCGCCCAGAGCTCTTCTGTAATAATATTCTGCCGAGGAATATACTCAGGAGGTTCCATGACCTCAGCAAGGTAAGCCGCCGCCGCTTCTGCAGCCTGTTCAGTTGCCTCTGTGGCAGTCTTACATGCCACCGCCATGACCTCAGCATCTATAATTATCCACCACCGCTTATCATTTTCTCCCTGGGACAAGAAGCGCGAGCAGGCATACAATTTATCCAGCAATTCCCTCAACCGAAACACAGATCTGATGTACATCTGGAGCGTCACAAGCAGAAGATTGAATTTGAATGGTAAATCAATTAGATCGGATGTACATCTGATGTTATTGAAAGTGTAATCCATAGTGCCGGGCAAAGGCAGGGCTTCAATTGACCACACCAGGCCGTTCATTCGCATCTGAATATGCCCACGATTAACAGTGAATCTAATCAGCCCATCTGATCTAGGCCTAGAAGTCTGCCATAGGACGATTTGAGTTTGCAGTTCCAATTCATAGTAATTGACGGCCATGTGAGAAACACAAGTAGATTATAGTTGTTCTCCTGAGAATTTTGCTAGACCGCTATTTGTGTGCTTGGTTTTGAACAATTTGGTTGCAAGCAGATTCGCTATTTATCTGCCCCTTCTTGTCCCTTTACTTGTACTTTCTTCGCAATATCCACGAAAAATTGATTGCGATTCACGAACAGAGATTTCCAATTTCTCTGGCCCTCATAAATTTCATTTAGTTTTCTTGGCAATATCCAGGAAATTGACTGCAAGTCTGAACACGGATTTGCATATTCTTTGCCTGTTTCATTCTACTTTCTTCGTAATAGCCACGAAATTGTCAAGCTAGGTAGTACGCCTGGAAAATGGTCGAAGTTATCTTTAAATGTATAATTGTGGTACTCTGAACAATGTTCTGCGAAAAGTAGTATATAACTATTCCTAGGGTTTACTGTGGGCTAATAAAATGTATACACGTAAGAGAATATAAACCTAGACTAAACATTGATTATAAATAGAAGGGTCAGATAAGGATGATTGGTCAACACGTACATATAAAACTAAATGAAGACAATAAATATGATTTCGTTTTGTGATTGAAGATTGAATATTAAATAGATATGACTTTGAAGTCTGAAAGTGTCAAGGATTTAAGAAGGTTGTATGTCTGTACAGATCTAGTAGAACGTTCCTTTTTTTCCAATTTTGGATTTAGTTTTCCAATAAGGGACAAGCAATGAATTCAACCTCTCATGCTTTCTTTTTCTAATAAGTTTGTACTCCCTCTATTCTCTAGCGTCAAACCACATAAGGTAATTCAATGATTATGAGAAATGAGAATTATAAGAAAATAAATAAAAAGCACAAACATTGAAATTGCTAGAAAATATCTCTTTTATGTCATGTGTAAACTCAATATAGAATATGGTAGAGTGAAAAGGATTAATTCACACATTACTTACTTTCATATTATTCACTGTTAAATGAGATAATTGCATAGATTTATGGGAATACTCTTTGTTTTTAAAGAAACCATTTCTTTGAAAAATAATTCCTACAATGACTCCATTTTATGTACTTAGTCAATTGTATAATTTTTTCGATTCTATTTCCAATTTTTAATATTCTAACATATTTGTCTATCTATTATTATTGTTTTCCAAGACAAGAGAATGTCGCATGCTATTTATAATGTTTTTAAAAGTTGGCTTTATATTAAGGAAGTTTCATTATATCAGGTGTAAGGATATTCTATTCTGATTATTGCTAATACAACAAACCGTATACAAATTTAGAGTCAATCATAATCAGAGTTGGTGAACTTATATTGTTATCGTGGTTATGTCGGAATAATTGAGTACTCTTTTTCATATAGATAAATTGACTTTGATAATATTATTAACCTTGATTGATAATTAGTCCCACTTGAGAAGGTACTCCTTGCAACCATCAATGAGCATAAATATATTATCTTTTTTTAAATGTGTGTATGATAAAATTAAGAATTTAATAGTTTTTTGTGAATTAAAATGGAAAATCTCTTACAAAAAAATTTTTTAGAAGATTTTTTAAGGTAAGAAAGAAATATCTTACAAAATTTAGTGGTAGATAAGAGAAATAAAAAACATCTTGTAATGCTTGTGCCATAGTAATATTTATCATGTTTCCATATTTTACAATTAGGAATTGATTAAATTTTCATTACAAATATTGTTGAAGGGATACCTCAATACATGTGGCTATTGGTTGCATTGGCATGTAAAACATATGAAGGATTTTCTATGCAATGAAGCTATCTTTATAAGCAATGAACTTTTTGTTTTAGCATTCACAAAATGCAAACTTTCCACTAGAATTCCACCTTTACTTTTGTTAGTGGTTATTGCTATGCTATGTTTTATACTTGAAGTAGACACAAACCATATGTAGTAGGTAGTAAAATGTATACCCTACCTATCTAGTCCAAATTTTTTAATTAGATCCAAAGTGGTATAAGATATACATTTAGTAGACAATTCCAATTGGAAAAGTTGTGGCCTATATATAAGATAGCTATAATGAATCTCTATAGGCCATATGTTTGATTAAAATTAATTTTTAGTTAGAATTACTTAAATTCACTTGTGTTGATAAGTTGGCCTGAAATGTGACATAGTTTTGTGCTTTTACCCCTTCCCGTTTCTACACTTTCTGCTTCTTCTCAAGTTTTGAAGAACCAGAGGACTCAATCTCTTTTAGCTTTCTCTTTTCGGAGATCAGACCCTCCTTAGTCGTACCGATAGCAGGGGATAGTGAACCGATACTCCACATATCTAGAAATAATTTGAAATAAGCATCACATGCATCCCCTTTCTTATCCAATCCATTAAGATATCAACATATTTTCCTAGAAACCAGGACACAAGATTCCCACTATAGATCTTACTTAGTCGGAAGTGATACTAGATAATACATAGCCAAACACACAAGAAACGATCCAAACCGGAAGTGATAACCTTTCTTTTTGTCTTTATGATATTTTCTAATATTTGATTCTTTAACAATTCACACAAATTGAACACAACATCTTCCATAAATATCATGTGCAAAACATATACAACTATAGTTGATGTAGAATCTTCCCTATTTTTGAAATTAATCTTATAGGATATACCTTATGCAATATACCTCACAACGAGTTTAATGATTTTGTCGATCAACAACACTCTCTAATCTCCCATAACACTGGTTAGGGTTTCAATCTTCTTGTTATTGACTATCTTCTTAATCGGTACACTTTCATTGCCGCACAGACTACCAACAATCGAAATAATGTCCTTTGTGATCTGGTAGGAATTATCCAACATGATACATTCATTCTGCACAGAACTCAAGATTAACCTAATCACATCCTCATTGTCAAACCACAAAAACTCACTCCATAAATCCATTCCCTTGTGACCTAACTCTTTCACCTTCTGCAAATCTACTTCACTCAGACTCCTTTCTATTTTTCTAATCCGTTTTGTGCCAAACTCGTCCATTTGTACCTTTCCCAAAGGCTAAAAACTTCCCCTGTTTGATTCTCTGGTAATCAATCATCTTCAATTCCATACTTACTCTGATTCTCTATTCTTTTCTCTTTTAATTAATTCTCCTTCTCTTCAAGAAATTCTTTTTCGCAAAATGATGAAAATGATCTCAAATTCTTAAATTTAACTTACCAATTCCTTCTCGGGTTTTGCCACCAAAAGATGTCTTGTCGATGATGTCAACACAAACATTGAATTACCAAATTACTTCTCAAATACAGTCATGTCAAACCAATGACATGAACTAGCCCAAAAAAGGGGGCTATTTTTTTTTATGACTCCCCATGAGCCAAAGCAATAAGCTTAGTTATCAGAGGAAGAGGTGATTGCACTGGATTCCAGTATACCAATCTTTCTTTCATTATTCACCTCTTTTTTTCTCCAAACCATGACTTCATTTTTATTTGATTCACTAGTCTTTATAGCATTCTTCTTTGTAGACTTCTCCATACCACCTTCATTTCTGCACTGATTAGTATAATGCCCAAATTATGTGCACTTGTAATAGTCGATGTTCCCCTACAATGAATTTGTTGAATGTGTTCTATATCTGCATTGATTAGATTTGTGACCATAACCATTACATATATGACAGTATCCATGAAAGTCATTATTCACCTTATTCGCTCCAACCAGATTATGATTCTGACTTATAGCATGATTTCTAGAGTAATTTGTTTTATGACCAAACCTCTTGCAATTGTAACATTGAATGCTTCTATAGTTTACAGCCTTATGACCAGATTTATTGCATTGAAAACAATAACCATTAAATGATGGGTACCTTTGTGCATTTGGTTTGTGAACTAGTAGTCTCCTTGCAGTAGATCTCTGATTCTAGGTTTTGCTTGCATCTTCATGTTTCTTTTTCTCTTCTATCTTAACTTCTTTACTTTTGAATTTATCATTCTGATTTGAACATTCACCGGTTTGAAATCCTAGTCTAGTCTTGTTTAAATGAGGTTTTTGCATGTTAATCAAATCTTCCAACAATTTACTACTTTCAAGAACTTTACTTTCTACCTTCAACTTCTTCACTTCTTGTTCTATCTTTTCACATTCCTCAGTCTTTATCTTAATTGATTCTTGTAGGGTTTTTTCTCTCTTATTCTTCTCCTCAATCTTCATCATCAAATCCTTAATAGTTTCATTAGCCCGCTTCAATTGATTGGTAACTTCCTTGTGTCTCCACTTGAACTTTTGGATTTGTCCTCACAACTTTATTACACATTCATTTGCCTCTTTGATATTTTGTTTCAATTCATTATTCTCTGATTGCACACTTTCAAGATATTTAAGAGTTGTCTACAATTCTTCATCCAAATGATATTCTTCAGTCATACTCATCGGTGCCATGATTCAACCAACAAGGATCTCCCTCAATCAATTAAGCTATCAAGAAAGGGACCGGGCTTATATACCAATTATTGAATTGGTTGATTGGACCGGAATATTGAGAGGGGGGATGAAACAATATTCCAACACTTCTAAAACTTTTACTGATATATTAACAATCAATTTCATCAACAAGAAATAGCAAATGCAGAATAAGTAACACAACCACAAACTGAACACTAGATTTTATACATGGAAAAACCAGAAAGAGTGTTAGCTCTCAAGATAATATAACTAGTTATATGGTGTTTGTACAAAATGCGTGGCTCACTACCAGATTACAAAGCGGCTCACTGCCAAAATGCTCATTGTAATAGAAAGTAATTGAACTAAAGAAACTTGCATCTCCTAATGCATGAGTTCTGTTCCGGATTAAGCTTAGATAAAAACTCACAACACTCATAGTAGATCTGGTAAGAGATCACTGCACTGTTGTCAACAAATGCCTACAACAAGTCCGATCAGGGATCACTACACCATTGTGACTAAACTTTGCTAATCTAACTACTTGCAGCAGATCTAGTAAAGGACTACTGCAACATTATTTGCACTTTGACTCTTCTTCACACACCTTCCCTCATATACTTCTCACATACTAACTTTGTCACTTGCACATTTCGTACTCTTCTATACCTCATACCACATATATTACTCTCAAATATCTCATACACATCTCTCTATCCACATATTTGTTATATGCATATATATAGTAAGCTCATACACTGAGATAATATGTTGTCCAAGCGTAATGATTTATATAATAATATACTGGTTGGATCAACACGTTATTGAAAATATGCCATGACCAAAAATAGAATAGACAAGTTGACCTATACAAACCTCTTACATGCTTCCTTCATAGACTTCACTTACCAGAATGTACACCTTAATTATCAAAACAAAAACAAGGATCTACCAAACCCATAGACTCGGACTCATAAACACAACTCCCAACCCCAAGTATGATGCACTATAATCATTTGGATAGCAATACAAACTAAAACAACTGATATAACTAATACTGAGACTCACATAGTTGATACCAGAACATGATACAAACTATGATAAGCAAAACATAAGATTTCGAAGAAGAGGATCTTCCAGAAATGAATTTTTTATCACGTGTGCCTTACTAATTCATACCTATCTTCCACTATTAATGAACTTTCAATACCAAACCTACTTCTCATTCCTTAACAACAACATAACACATCTAGTCCTAACTGGATCATCGAGTTTGACATCAATGATAATATTCACACAAATCTAACAAACTTTGTTCTAGAGTTCACCATTATTTTTTAACTCAAAGAACTCATCAAGTTCAACCTAATTCAAATCTCCTCCCATTTTTGGAAACCTAGAGGGCAAAATGTGAAAGCAATAGGTCTAAAAGCAACAGAGGTGGGTACTCAAAGAAATAAATTTGTGTTGCCTAATCTAGCTTGGCAAGAATAGAAAAAAATAAAAAGGTAATCTTGGGATTACACATTGTTAATGAGCATGTCATTTCAGATCATGTCATAGAACACAATGGGTACTTCATGTAGCCAAACTTTCAAATTATTAATTAACCATCGTGCCTAGACTAGCTAACTTGTCTGCCACCCTATTTCCCTTGTGTCGCACTTGGTAAAATCTAAGTTGATTTGTTGTTTCCTAAGTTATTTTTGAATTCTACTAGACATGTTATCTCTATAGTTTCTATTATGTGTATGTTTATGTAATTAGATGTTTTTTTGTTGGCTTGATCTCCAAGCCTCGTTGCTATTTTTTTTACTCTCTTTGTGTTCATTTGTAACGGTTGAGGGCCCTTCACCTACGTATCTCAATCAAAAACAAATTTTGAGAGGAAGATGAATTGAGGGCATTTGAAAAAAATCAAAAGTCCATAAAGAAACTATATTTGCAAATTGCCACTTACTTGAAGGGAAGAAATTTGAAGAGCATATATATTCAACGATCAATTTAATGGTAAATGGGACAAAATACTAGTTTGCTTATAGATAGGGTATACATTCGACTATCTACTGCACATGGTTTGTGTCCACTTCAAATGTAAAAGGTGGCATAGAAATAACCACTAACAAATGTAAAGGGGGCTAACTGAAGATGTGAGGGTTATAAAAATCAAGCATGAGTCAAGAATTGTTGACCTGGAGAAGAGTATGTAGTAATTAAAAGGCAAAATCAGGGGCTTAGTGGAGATAAGAAAAGAGGCTATGATTAATTGTGTGGAAGGTCTTAAAAAGGTCAATGAGAAAATTGTTATACAGAAAGCCCAACCACTCAGCAGTGTATTGCCTTCGGCTGCCAAGTCTACAAAGAAGAATTCAGAGAAAAGTTCACAAGGGGTGGAGATGTAGGTTTCAAATGGACCTTCAACCAAGACTAGAAGTAAAAACCAGGAGAGGAGCACCACGAGATTCATCATGGAGGAGCTTGAGGAAATTAACAAGAGCGTAATCCAAAAAAACTTCTTGGCTAGACTTTTGTTTGTATTGTTGGTAGTTTTGTCTAGGTTGTTCTATAATTTGTTGGGCATTGTGGGGTGTTTCCCATGTTTCTGATGTTGTTTGGCTATTTTTTGCTATTTGTTGTGCTACTAGCTCGATTTTTTGTTGTTTGGATTTGGGTTTTGAGTCCTTGTAAAACCTTTTTTATCTTAATCAAAAACAAATGTAAAGGGGGGCTTCTAATAGCAACTCTTCATTTTGAAAATGCCAAAACCATCAAACAAATGACCATTACTCATAAAAAACTACTTCATTACATAAGAAAATTCTTCTATATTTGACATGCTAATGCAACCAACTACTACATGTATTGAGATACGCCTACAAAAAATATTTGAAATGAAAAATTAATAAATTTTTAACTAATAAAAAATAAAATAATATGAATATTAGCATAATACAAACATTACAAGAAAGTTTTAATTCTTCTCATCTACCACTGGATTTTACTTGACGTTTATTTATTGTCTTTAAAAACCATCTAAAACACAATTTTATAAGAAGTTTTTCATTTTAATTCACATTTTTGTACTACTAGCTTTCGTTATTTTCTTTTTAACACATTGACATTAAAAAATCTCCCTAATAATAAATAAATAACTTTTTCCTATATCATAATTTAGAGTGCCCTCTCAAGTGAGACTAGTTTCTTTAAATCAATCAAAGTCACTTAATAATAGCTCGATGATGGTTGCAAGGAGTACCTGAGCAAACTGAAATGAAACGTGGTGTTTATGGTGTATGATCTCATTCCAGGGTGTTGCAACGAGACTGTGGCAGCCTTGAAACGAGATTTACAAAAATTGTCTATGATAACCATAACAAGAAGATAGGTTTACCAACTAAGCATGGTTTGTTCTCATGAATCGGAATAGAGAAAGTTTCTTAATATAAAACCATTACTGGGGAGGAAAGTTTCATATCACCAGCTATGTGTAGCGATGCGACATTCTCTCCATCTTTAAACAAAATAGTATTGATAGACAATTCTTCTCAAGATTATACGGCTGCTTTTGTGATTTATTTGGCATGGCATCTCCTCAAGTTGACATACCATCCAACGAAGCTCTGGTTTTTCAGTTAGGTGTTCTGGATTGTAAATGAATTATCCTACCAATTTTGTTGTTCTTTTCTGATTTATTTAACAGGACGTATTAACAAGTTGGCATAGGAGTGATTATCTTAATGTTCGTGGATTGAATCGAAGAAAAGTATACAGTTGACAAAAAATCTAGGAATGGAATCGAAGAAAAGTATACAATTCACCAAAAATTTGGGAACGGAATCGAAGAAAAGTATACAGTTGACTAGTACTTAGATGGAGTTATATTCTATGAACTATTTTTCTAAAGGGTTTTTATGAGAAAATAAATTGTGTAAAAGAATTAAATAAAATTTTGTATAAAAAAATTGAGTCTTCAATGTTAAGATTTAAGATCTAAATAGGTGCTTTTGGGGTGGGGTTTAAAGTTTCTTTCATCCTCTTTACAAAATTTTATTATCGTATGTCATTCATCTATAATTGTTTTGCATATTGTGGATGATTTACAAATATTGTATTCATATGGACATCAACACAACACCAATACAAGTTCTTGCATGCACAACTATGAGAGTAATAGCAGGAACATGACATAAGACTGCATAAGACTGCCACTACACAAAATGCTCTAACATGACACGAGATGTAACACAATTCTCCAATCATTCAGATACAGTAGATGTAATCAACATGACTACAACAATATTGAGAACATCTATCGAATAATCCCCCTCTAAAACAACTCCCTTTTTGACATCAATGACATTTTATTTTCAACACATTAATGTGAATTTTTATGGAAGCGATTATTCCTTTTAGGAGTACAAATATAGATGTTTCTATGAAGTCTCTTTATAATTGCTTAATATGATCAAATGATCTAGAATGACCAACGATGTAATTAACTTCTCAAATGAATATCTCTAGCACTCAAATGGAAATTTATATCAAAGTATATTATAACTCAAAACTATACATGAGACGTAAAAATTTACACATAAAAGGGTATTCGGTTTCATGTAAAGTAATTGAATTATCTTGATATTTTAATGTTTTCCTCCTGGTAGGAATCTGTGCTCTATATGATTCTATAGAATTGAAAACACTATATAACTAACGTCTATATCACAAACGTATTAGGAAAATATTGCATGCTTGTTTGGGTAGTTAAACAAAAAATTAAGTAGGGGGAGAGAGAGACAGAGACAAAGACATCGAGAGAGATAGAGTGAGCTTAGGAAATTAACCTTGAATAAAAAATGGTATTGAAATATGTACACATTATGTTACTAGTAGGTGGTATGACATGTCCATGTCACGTGATCAAGATTCATCTTGATATGGTGGCAAGTCTCCATGTAGACACCTATAAATGGTTATAATCTCAAAATAATAGTGATAGCAATAGAATATCCTCCTTGAATTGATTCTATATATTAGATGAAATAATTTTGAGGAGAAGAAAAATAAAAAAATCAAATAAATATAATCAAAGAATTTAAGCATATGGAAAATGTAATGAAAAATAGTATTGTATTTCAAAAAATACGAATGATAAGAACATGAAATCGAGATAGGTATCAAGGTACACAAATTTTCCCTAAGTATAGGAAATGAAAAAAGCTGATATGTTCTTTAAGGATAGATAAAGTTTTGTAAGTACACATAAAACTAAGAAATAAATATTTCACAAATTTGGCTTCATATGCTAGCACACGTACCTGCACACACACACACACATATAAAAAAAAAGTTCCCTAATCCAATAACATAGCTCTACATATATGATAGGCATGAAACTAATCAATAGAGTGACGAAATCACAATGTATCAAATATAATAAGGTGTCTCTAAAAGCATAGTATGGTAATTAAAGCTTAAGATATAATGGAAAAGTTATGAAATCCCTAATGGTAGCATAGCTCTTGGTACATACAAGATACATACGTTAATTAATAGTGTGGTGAAAGAATTATGTACCTAATATAATAAGGTTATTGTAAAAGAATCATATGATAATGGAAGTTCAATAGAGAATGGAGAATTAATAATTCCCAAATATAGAAAGGGCATCTAAGAGAATTATATAATGTAATCACAATCCCAAGAATAAAGATAAATCAATGAAGTAGTTCTAAGTAGAAACAAGAGCCCCAATAAGATCTTAAAAATGATGATGCAATTAGAAAATACAAATCTAAATCCTTGTTTTCACTCTAAACTATTACTCTGCAATATTAAAGAAGCAGTTCTCTAAACATATACCTTGAGATGCATGTCAATCTAGTCTAATTCAATCAGCTAAGACCCATGTTGAGAATGTGGATAATTAGGTGCCAACTAACAAGATTACACAAGTCAAACTCTACACTTTAGCTTTGGAGGGCCAGGGAGGGTGATCATATGACCTAAAATGGGATATTTAAATAGAAACAATAATTAAATTCATCCTTGGCCAAGTCATACCATTTTTATATTAACACATCAAATATTTTTCATTAAGCATTTTAGTATATTGTTCCTCATTTGTGTGGCTAGGTACCTTCATTTACCTAGAGACGGCCTACCTAGTACTATGTGAAAGAATTCAATGTCTAGGTACCTTCCATTTTCTCTAAGATATCATAGCTAAAAACAAAAGAATTGAAGGTTCTAGATTTGTGTAGTGATTGTTCTTTCTGTAGTCTTTAATATTTAAACTATCAAATTCTTTTACTAATTGAGATATTTTGTTATATATGATGATTTAGAAACCCAATTTTAGATTAAACCTATTTCATATGAATGAACTATCAATCTTTATTACTTAAGATATCTTTATCACTATTTTTTTAAGCTGAATAAAAGAACATCTGTGTATGTGTCTAATAGAAGATATTAGAATGTATATAATTTTCCAAAACTATCATAAGCACTATTATTCAAGAACTTGCTAATTTGAAAGTTTTGAATCTCATGGTACATAAACTTGAACTTTCATCATCTTATAAACTTCAAACGACATAAAATCTTTAATTAAATATAGCAGTAACATAACTCTTGAAGTCCATGATTCCAATTTACAATAGATTATTAAGTAGTATCATAAGCCAAATGTAACTCTGTACAATTGGGCTTCCGGCAAGTCCAGTCGTGTTCCCATCACCTCTGCACTCTTGTTGGGAGGCTCGGGCAACAAGAGTCCTCAGGGAGCTGTGTCATTCCCTGCCCTCACTGTTCTCTCCTTCTGAGGACTCCAACCCATTTCAACATCATCTGTGACACGCAAAGTAGAAAGCCCTCGATGTGCGGCCTCGGTATTCCTCACAGAATTTCTCACATACCCTTCTCTCCTCCACAGACCATCACCCGCCCATGTCAAGGGCAAAGAATCCCTGCACATATCTTTGCGAGCCTCACAGAGGTAACTGCAAGTACTGGTCAAGGAAACCTCCAACAACCGGTGACTCCCACAAAGCCCACATACTCTGGGCAGAAAGGTCAGGTAGCCAACCACATGCTGTAGCACACCTTGCACAGTCTTATAAACACCATGTTCGCCCTCATTTCTCTCCAGAGAGCTCGCAATGTAATTTCTTATCAGGTGGGGCAACAGCGAACTCAATCCCAAAGACGTCTCGGTTTCGACTCCCTCCTGAGAGCAAACGACCCATATCTCGTCTTCCAAACCCACGGTGACTTTCAGCGCACGGCTATTCACAACGCCAATTCTAGAAATCACATCATTTCCTTGCAAGAACTCCTGCACAGCAATTTCAATTTCGAAACAGGGAATCATTTTCTCCAACTCCAAGACCTGAATCTTACACCACTGAAGTACGTCTCCTCCATCCACGGTCGCCTGTGCGATGCCATTCCATATCTCTTCAGCCAAAAAGCTGGCCGCCCAGAGCTCTTCTGTAATAATATTCTGCCGAGGAAAACACTCCATGAGCTTAGCAAGAAAAGCAGCCGCCGCTTCTGCAGCCTCCTGAGTTGCCTCTCTCGCTGTCTTACACGCTACCACCATGATCTCCGCATCTACAATTGTCCACCATCGCTTATCATTTTCGGCCTGGGACAATAAGCGTGAGCAGGCATATAGTTTATCCAGCAATTTCTCCACCCGGAACACAGACGTCCTGATGTACATCTTGAGCGCCACGAGCAGAAGCTTGAATTTGTCTGGTATATCAGCTATCGTTGCTTTAGACAGAGGAAAAGGGGATTTTGATCGCTTGACATCCATGATATTGAAATTATAATCCGTGGTGTCGGGCACGGGCCGGGCTTCAATCGACCACAGTAGCCCACTCATTCGCATCTGAATATTAAAACGCCGACGTCTAGGAATGAATTCCACAAGACCATGTACATGCCGAGAGCTCTGCCATAAGGCGATTTGAGTTTCCAATTCCAATTCGTAGTCATTGCCGGCCATGTTAGAAACACAAGTAGATTATAATTGCGCTCCTCAGAAATCTGCTAGAGTTTAATCTATGTGCTTTGCTTTTAAACAATTTGGTTGCAAGCATATTTGCAATTTATACTGCCCGTCCTTGTCCATTTCATTCTATTTTCTTGGCAATATCCAGGAAAATCAAGAACACGGATTCGCAATTTCTCTGTCCCTTCTTGCCCATTTCATTCCACTTTCTTTGCAACACCTGGGAAATGTCAATGTATGTAGGATTTGAGTTTTTTAATTACAGTTGTCCGTGTCGACCACAATTTATGTGCTTGATTTTTAAGCTATTTGATTTTTAAATAAAAATGTGTCGATTTACAATTTCTCTACTCCTGCTTATCGATTCCGTTCTACTTTTTGATAATATCTAGGAAAATGTCAACGTAGTTACATAAAACTTTCTCTAAAATTTGTTGGGAAATTCTGTTGTTTAAGAATGGAAAATGGTTGAATTGTTAAATAACTTTCTTTTAGTATTATTATATTATTATTAGTTTCTAAATGTTTTTGGTGATAAGTATATTTACAATTTCTTTTTGTTTATTTCATGTTCATTCTATTTTCTTGGCAATATCTAAGAAATTGATTGCAAATCAAAAACACATATTCATAATTTTTTCATCATTTCTTGTCAATTTTATTTCACATTTTCTTGGCAACATCTCAAAAATGTCAATCCATCTAGAATTTGTGTTTTATAGTTCTAATTTGTAGTCATGAGATGTCATATTACAAAGACAAGTACATTACAATTGTGTGTGAGAGAAAATTCTAGACCACCATATATATTTTATTTCTAAACTATTTGATTTTGAATTATGTATGTGGATTTACAATTACTTTACTCTTGCAATATCTAGGAAAATGTCTATGTAGAGACACCAAAAAATTTATTAAAAATTTGTTAACAAATTCTTTTGTTTATGAATGGAAAATGGTTGGTAATGTTAAATAACTCTCTTCAAAAGTATTATTATATTATTATTTTTTAAATAGTTTAAAATATTATAAATTTAGTTATATATAGGATTGTAAAGTAAACTATATTTGCTTGAGGTAAATTTAGGTGGATTAAAATAAAATATATATAAATCAAGCATAAATTTAGATTAATATTAGAGTTAGGAGTACAAAATAAATAATAAATTATTGGAATTGAATGAAGAATGATTAGAATATATAGTTGTGTAAACAATAATCCAGAAATAATCTTGATTTCATGTAGAAATCAATCATTAATGCTCATAAATTAGCAATAATAAGCCCTGGAACAAAAGAGATTAAAATAAGCACAAGATTACATGAATATGACCAAAATCAACCAATTGTATTATCTTATGAGGACGTACATATAGGGAGTAGAAAAGGCACCCAATCTCCATGAAATGAGGATAGGACTCCTCAAACATGGAGTGGTGGTAGGTTGTTTACCACAAAGGTAGTGTGAGGCATCAAAACTGAGTCGACACCTCTCTAACAACTCCTAACCGACTTGACATCTTACATGAACAAGTGTCAAGTGTAAATGGATGACTAAGTGGGCTTAAGTAAGCCCAAGTGTAATTAAATGAAATAAATACACTAACACCCCCCTTAAGCATAACTTAGGAGGACAAGAAGAGAAATGGGTCTTGGCTAGTAGCATGGTGAGGTACCCATGTGCAATGAAACCTCTCATAAACGGAGTAAGAAAGAAAACCCAATGGGAAAAAAAATTCCTCCAAAAAGAGATGATAAAACAATGAATGTACAAGTGAAGAAGATATGTCATAGAAGAAAGGAATGATCAAGACCCCTCAAGAGCTACTTCTATGCACAAGTACAATGAATGTTCCCTCTATATGAGAGAAATGAGAGGCTATGCAAACCCCCATTATGTGGTGCATGTAGATGCTCGACATTGGATATTGAAGATGATCCATACTCGCTAAAAAATACCACAAATGTATGCAAGATGACTTCTCATTCTACATGTGTAGGAAGTGATATGGTTCTCTTTGAAGTTTGTACATGATCCAAAAACTAAACCTCATCATACTAGTTTCCTAACCTACAGTGCTGAAAAATGATATGCATATTTTGTTGCAAGGAATCATGCATGCTCTCTGTGAAGCATCTCTAGATTCAAAAGTACAAACAAGTAATGAGTTCGCAATGCTTGTCATATGACTACATTGTACATCCCCATAATATAATATCCGTTGGTCAAATAGGAGTAGTAAATGATGTATTCTAACCCAAGGAATATTGTCGAACACTTCATATGCAACCTTCCAGCTTTCTGGACTATTTTATCAGTCTGATGTGTCCTTATTAAAATGGCTATAGATGGCTTTCAGTGCTTGAGAATCAATAAAAAAATTTTAGTATTATTATATTATTATTAGTTTCTAAATATTTTTGGTGACAAGTATATTTACAATTTCTTTTTGTTAATTTCATGTTCATTCTATTTTCTTGGTAATATCTAGGAAATTGATTGCAAATCAAAAACACATATTCTTAATTTTTTCATCATTTCTTGTCAATTTTATTTCACATTTTTTTGGCAACACCTCAAAAAATGTCAATCCATCTAGAATTCGTGTTTTATAGTTCTAATTTGTAGTCATGAGATGTCATATTACAAAGACTAGTATGTTACAATTATGTGTGAGAAAATTCTAGACCACCATATATATTTTATTTCTAAACTATTTGATTTTGAATTAAATATGTGGATTTACAATTACTTTATTGTTGCAATATCTAGGAAAATGTCTATGTAGAGATACCAAAAACAATTATTAAAAAATTGTTAAGAAATTCTTTTGTTTATGAATGGAAAATGGTTGGTAATGTTAAATAACTCTCTTCAAAAGTATTATTATATTATTATTCTTTAAATAGTTTAAAATATTATAAATTTAGTTATACATAGGACTGTAAAGTAAACTATATTTGCTTGAGGTAAATTTAGTGGATTAAAATAAAATATATATAAATCAAGCATAAATTTAGATTAATATTAGAGTTGGGAGTACTAAATGTATAATAAATTATTGGAATTAAATAAAGAATGATTATAATATATATTTGTGTAAACAATAATGCATAAATAATCTTGATTCCATGTAGAGATTAATCATTAATGCTCATAAATTAGCTATAATAAACCCTGGATTAATCATTAATGCTCATAAATTCTTTTGTTTATGAATGGAAAATGGTTGGTAATGTTAAATAACTCTCTTCAAAAGTATTATTTTATTATTATTATTTAAATAGTTTAAAATATTATAAATTTAGTTATACATAGGACTGTAAAGTAAACTATATTTGCTTGAGGTAAATTTAGTGGATTAAAATAAAATATATATAAATCAAGCATAAATTTAGATTAATATTAGAGTTGGGAGTACTAAATGTATAATAAATTATTGGAACTAAATGAAGAATGATTATAATATATATTTGTGTAAACAATAATGCATAAATAATCTTGATTTCATGTAGAGATTAATCATTAATGCTCATAAATAAACACAAGATTATATGAATATGACCAATTTTGACCAAATGTATTTTCTTATGAGGACGTACATATAGAGAGTAGAAAAGGCACCCGATCTCCATGAAATTAGGATAGGGTTCCTCAAACATGGAGTGGTGGTAGGTTGCCTACCACAAAGGCAGTGTGGAGCATCGAAACTGAGTTGACGCCTCTCTAACAACTCCTAATGGACTTGACAGCATGCA
This sequence comes from Cryptomeria japonica, assembly GCF_030272615.1. Lineage (NCBI taxonomy): Eukaryota > Viridiplantae > Streptophyta > Pinopsida > Cupressales > Cupressaceae > Cryptomeria > Cryptomeria japonica. The sequence goes on along the minus strand of NC_081413.1, from coordinate 715,638,017 downwards.
TGAACAAGTGTCAACTGTAAATGGATGACTAAGTGGGCTTAAGTAAGCCTAAGTGTAATTAAATGAAATAAATACACTAACACCCCCCTTTAAGAATAACTTAGGAGGACAAGAAGAGAAATGGGTCTTGGCTAGTAGCCTGGTGAGGTACCCATGTACAATGAAAACTCTCATAAATGGAGTAAGAAAGAAAACCCAATGGGAAAAAACTTTCCTCCAAAAAGAGATGATAAAGCAATGAATATATGAGTGAAGAAGATATGTCATAGAAGAAAGGAATGATCAGGACCCCTCAAGAGCTACTTCTACACACAAGTACAATAAATGTTCCCTTTATATGAGAGAAATGAGAGGCTATGCAACCCCCATAATGTGGTGCATGTAGATGCTCAACATTGGATACTGAAGATGATCCATACTCACTAAAAAACACCACAAATGTATGCAAGATGACTTCTCATTCTACATGTGTAGGAAGTGATATGGCTATCTTTGAAGTTTTCACATGATCCAAAAACTGAACCTCGTCATAATAGTTTCCAAACCTACAGTGTTGAAAACTGATATACATGTTTTGTTGCAAGGAATCATGCATGCTCTCTATGAAGCATCTCTAGATTCATAAGTAGCAACAAGTAAGGATATCGCAATGCTTGTCATATGACTATATTGTACATCCCCATAATGCTCAAGAAGGTATGGAAGTGTTCATAACACAACTCATAGAAGTGCTCATATGCACAACTCCTGATACCCCCCTTTATTTAATATCTGGTGATCCCCTCATTTTGGCACTTTATAGGAGTGCTTTGTAACCAAACCAAAAAAAACATATAGATTGTCACTTTATAATGAGAGTGTGTTAGTATGCCCATTGGATTTGTGGCAAAAAAACATGCACTTTTGCAAAAAACAACACTCAATTTTGAGCGGTTGTGCAAAAGTTATGAGAAAAACAATTTTTGCCTTATTACAAAATTAATCCTCTTCCAATAAAAAATAAATTCACTACTCAGTCATCTAGCACAATTCGCAGGTGCAAGGGTGATAGGGCAAGGCATCCGATCTTCATGAAATGATAGGACTCCTCAAACATGGAGTGGTGGCGGCTTTCCTACCACAAAGGTAGCGTGAGGTGTCGAAACTGAGTCGACACCTCTCTAACAACTCCTAATCGACTTGACATCTTGCATGAACAATTGTCAAGCATAAATGGATGACTAAGTAGGCTTAATTAAGCTTAAGTGTAATTAAATGAAATAAATACACTAACATTATCTATCTCAAATATAACTCATTATATGAAAATTACAATAGTGCAAAGATTTATTTAGGTAAGAATCACACTTCTATAGAGATATATTGCGACATAAATTTGATCTATCAAAGTGTTCTTTTTGTTTATTGACATTATGAGATACCTAATCCAACGACCCAACCACACATTTTCTCAGTCTTACTTCTTGTCAATTTTGGGGGTATGGAGGGGTCGAGCTAAGGCGAAAATACCTCAATGTACGAATGAGCAGGCTCAAACAACCCAACCATCAGATCTATCAAAGTTAATACTTATATAATGCAGTTTTCTCTAATCTTTATTATCTATTGGTACTTTAGGACTAATTATATTAAAAATATATCTTGGTAAGATTATGGAAGTGAGACAGTTAATTGGGATTAACCATCACATGTGTATAGTCAAATTTTCATAAGATATTATATTGTGCGGTAAAAGAACAAAACTGTGTCACGTTTTAGGCCAACTTATCAACATAATGAATTTAAGTAATTCTAATTAAAAATTAATTTTAGTCAAGCATATGGTCTATATAGATTCATTATAACTAAGTTATATATGGCCCACAACTTTTCCAATTGGAAGTGTCCACTAAATGTATATTTTATACCACTTTGGGTCTAATTACCAAATATAAATTAAAATTAGAAAAACTCGATGTTTCAACGACTCCTACTCTTATAAATAATATTTTTTTTTGAAATGTAAAAATACCCTTTTATAGATCTATAAGTGAATTTTCCAAAATAGATATCTTTTAATATTTGTAATATTTTTTTTATTTTTTATATTTTATTTTTATTGAAAGTAGGTCATTGGCACTAAGATATTATGTTGTTACTTGAAAATAAATTTATATATTTTAAAAATATATGAGAAACACATAGCCTATGAATAATGATCCGCTACGTATAATGTGCTTTGATAGTGTCATATTTAATTGTAATCTTAATGTCTACTATATATCATGTCTCTAAACATCTTACAACTAGGGTACATGAACACTCATAAGTCAATAAGAGAAAATTATTTAATTATTTTCTAGTTAACTTAGAATTTTTTTAAGAAAAATCATTAATCCTAAATAATTATATTAATATAAGATTAATTACAATCTTTATAGCTTGATTATATGACAATGTTTACAATAAAGAAATTTGTGTTGATTATGAAAGAGCCATAGCCAAAATATCAGAGAGCTAGACAAAAAAGGCCCTAAGACCATGATAAGATTAATTACAAAACTAGGAACCTAGCTATGCTAAAAAAATATAGAGTTGACCAAAAATAAGTTAACTTAGATATTAGTTGTAATGGGATTTTTTATAATAGGCATCATTTTAAAAAAAAATACAATATGAGGAGTTGCAACTCCATCAATTAGATTTAGAGATCAACCAAAAGTCAACAATTTGAGAAACCATCAGGAACATATACCCAAAAAGGATTGTATTCAACCACGACAAATAGAAGACTACTACCAACAACACCATTGATTGTTGCTAACCTCATGCTAGTCCATATCATGTCGTATTGATGGATCATCCAGTTCATGAGTCCATATCCTTCACAATTGGTTTAAATATGGATCTCATTGCTTACACCCTCTTTTCAACCTTTCTGGGTTTTTAAATATTATAACTATCCATATTCTCCTTTAAAACAATCATTTCCTCTTTGCTTATATTTTTTCTCCCTTGAAGGAAAAAATCTATACTCTTAAGCACTTTTATGTATACAATCACGGGTCCTATTGCAACAAAATCATGAACATGTCCTTATGGTTTTTCAAAATCATGGAGACCTACAATAAGATGTTCAAAGAGGTGAGTTCACTTTTAAAATCAATAAGCCACCTTATTTTTCCTTGGAAGACCTCCTTGTTTCTCTTTTTTCTAAATAAACCATAAAAACCCATTAGTAAGAAGAAGCCAAAAATTGTTAAAATCAATAGAAAAAACCTTCGCATACCCAAAAATAGTTTCAAACCATGAAATATCATTTTTATTATTCCAACCCAACTTTTCCCATGAAATAAGATCCAAGGAGAAAAATCAAACTCACACTCAAAAAATAAGTGCTCAAAAGACTCAATTTTACTACACAAGGAGCAATTCCTAAGATACCAATGGACTCAATCTCAAAATTTATAGCTAACATTTTAAGCAATAGGAGCCACCTAAATAAATATTTCTTAGGTTCTAGAGAATTAGATCCAATATTCTTTAAAATCTATAAGACCATCTAGATTTAGGCTAATCCAAGTTCCAAGTTTTAGTTAATCAATCTATAGTATCCCTCATATCAGTCAACAATTAGTAAATTCTCTTCATAGAGATATACTTAAAAGTAGAGCCATCCTAAAGAATTCCAAAATTCTTAAATAAAAATGGAGAAAGAATACAAAAATAAAATAAAATTAGTTGATTTTATAAAATAATTTACAGAGTCATTATAGATTTAATACAAACCCGAAATTAGTTACATTTGTATATATAAATAAATCATATAGGTTGACTTAGACGAACTTGTTCAATTTAAAAAAAAATAGCTCTCTTCCTAAAAATTTAAAACCCATATATAGATCTTTCATTATGACACACACCATGGAAGAGAAGACATGATCATTATGTATTCATAATGAGTACCCATGCTCATGAAATAACCATATTAAATGATCATGCATCAATATTACCCTCTCAAGATTAAAAAATAAACCTACAGATGTGAAGAAAGGGTATCCTCTTGATTCACCATCATGCTAATAATTAACAACTTCAAGACCCATATCTATAGAGAGAAAGAGTGCCTACAAATTTTTTTATATAATGGCTAGAAAATAACATGAAAATTTAGGATTTATAACTTCCAACCAACGAAATAAATTAGGTTATGGATGCTAACAATATTTTCTCATTTAAATTTATACCTTCTTATATAAATATATTATATTTTTGAGCATATTTGAATCCAGTCTATTGGTTGCAAGGTCACAATCATCTCATTCATATCATTCTATGTGACTTAAAATTGCTCCTTGACTGCATTCATATCTCTATGGTATCTTTATACATGTCGGAATGCTTCCTAGAGGTCACAAATCAGCCTTCTTTCTTGAAATTAAAACCACTATTTTCTTCCCCTATTTCAATTGTCATCACTACCTACACTGATTTGTACTTAGTTTCTGAAGAAGTTGAGAAAATACAACTTCAGAGATCCCAAGAGCACCTGCAAAAAAAACACCTGTCACAAGAGAAGATTAGAGACAAAAACACAATAATAGATCTAAAGAAAAAGATTATCATTCAGAGAGGGAATTGAATAAAAAAGTACAATACAATCCTTATAAAAGGAGTGTTGGTGTAAATAATTATTCATCATGGATATTATTACACCTTACTTAAGTTTTCTTAGGAAATACATTTCATCGTAGTTTGGGTATGAAACACTTGGGTGTTTGTGCCACATTGGGATAGTGTGTGTAGGAGAATTTCCACCTTTTATGGTGTGGTCTTGTTGTTACACTCCACATTCAGTGGGTGATCCACTTCATGTGGAATATTATATTGTTTCTCCTACCTACCCACACCTATTTCCTACCTACACTTGTTTCTTATTGAGCCACATGTCATGTTTGTGTGCTCACATATCCATATAGCCTTGCCTATATAAGAAGGCTCATATTCATTGTATGTAACGATTGATGATCCAGTTGATCATTATTTTCATCTTGATATAATACAATTTATTCCTATCAATATTTTATCTCTCTATTGTATTTTTCATTGAGCCCTAGATCTTGGCAAAATCTCACATGGTATCTGAGCCTATAGGGTTTCATTGATTAGTCTTTTGGAGACCTTTTTGGAGGCTTCAATTTTTAGATTTGGGGATCTTCATTTTTTGAGGGCGTCATACAGCAATTTGGACATCACGGTTGGATCCAAGAGGTCATTTCCATGAATTTTAGCTATAAAGTCAGCCTATTTTGGTGAGAATTTTTTTTTTGCCCATTTTGGCTATTATGTATGGATTTTGAAATTTTTTAGTATTTTCTGAAGAAAAAAAATTTAAATTTTTTTTTCGAAAAAATTCGGAAATTTTCTTTTTTTTGGGGGGGGGGTTCTGTCTGTCGCTGTTGTCGTGCTTGGGTCTCCTGTCATGCTTCCATGTTGTCATCCGCTATCGTTTCGTCTCGGCCGCCCGGACTCTGGCAACTGTGGTCACTACCTTCCCTTGGCGGCATCTCCTTCCCAGCTCCCGGCGACTCCTCGGCTCCTCAACTCCCTGGCTCCCGGTGACTCCCCGGCTCCCCGGCTCCCTGCGACTTCCCAGCCTGTCGTCCACCATCCAAGCTCCCTAGCTTCCGACGACGACCTCCCCTATCGGCGCCTCCCACTGGACCTCCGACCGCCAGCCACTCGCCGCCACCTCAGCAGCCAGGCCCGCCGTCCTCCGCCACGCAGATGCCCTCCGCCTCGTCAAACTGCCATTGTACCTCTGCCACATGGCTTGCACAGGCATCCATCTGTACTGTTCAGACACCACACAGGTAGGGAGGCAAAAATTTTTGACAGCCAAACAGGCATCAATTTTAAGCCCGTCATTTTCTGATGTCAGTGCCACATCAGCAGTATTTCAGAATTTTTTTGTAGTCCAACTTCAAATGGCCATATCTTGCTCATTTTTGCTCCTTTTTTGGTGCATTTTTTTTGAAATGGGTTAGAATTTTGCACTCTTCGTAGTGGTGGAAAATTTTTCTGATTTTGATGGACGAAGTTTTCATAAATTGCAGATATTCATGACTGTACCTATCTAATCCTCGATTTTGCAACTTCAGAGGCTTTGTTTGGGGTCATACGACCTCCTTTTCAAGTGCTATTTTTTTTAAAGTGCATATTTTTTCATCTACTTTCATAATATTCCATTTATTTGCAGTGATTTTGAGTAGAGATTGTACTTTTAGTATTTGGCCATTCTTGGCATATTTGGTACTTGCATTTTGCTTGGATCTCAGTTTAGATCACTTGCAGTATTTGTTGAAGTCTCTTAGATCTCATTTTGAGAAGTTATAAATTGAAGTCAGAAGTCCACTTTGCCTTGTTTTGCAAGTGGCCCATTGTATACGCACTAAGTATAAAGTGCCAAATCACCATTTTTGGGGGGGGTTTCTTGATTGAGTATTTTGGGGGATGTCTTGTGTGATTGTTCCTCTCTCTATCTTGTATTTTTTCATTTTGGTGCTATGGGTTCTCCTAAATTTCCACTTTTAA